>NC_135692.1:17412035-17430646 GCF_964276395.1 Gasterosteus aculeatus | reverse complement strand
TACACAGTATGCGTAAGGTTATATTTGTACGTACATACAGTATGTGTAAGGTTATATTTGTACGTACACACAGTATGCGTAAGGTTATATTTGTACGTACACACAGTATGTGTAAGGTTACATTTGTACGTACATACAGTATGCGTAAGGTTATATTTGTACGTACATACAGTATGTGTAAGGTTATATTTGTACGTACATACAGTATGTGTAAGGTTATATTTGTACGTACATACAGTATGTGTAAGGTTATATTTGTACGTACATACAGTATGTGTAAGGTTATATTTGTACGTACATACAGTATGTGTAAGGTTATATTTGTACGTACACACAGTATGTGTAAGGTTATATTTGTACGTACATACAGTATGTGTAAGGTTATATTTGTACGTACATACAGTATGTGTAAGGTTACATTTGTACGTACATACAGTATGTGTAAGGTTACATTTGTACGTACACACAGTATGTGTAAGGTTATATTTGTACGTACATACAGTATGTGTAAGGTTATATTTGTACGTACATACAGTATGTGTAAGGTTACATTTGTACGTACACACAGTATGTGTAAGGTTATATTTGTACGTACACACAGTATGTGTAAGGTTATATTTGTACGTACATACAGTATGTGTAAGGTTACATTTGTACGTACACACAGTATGTGTAAGGTTATATTTGTACGTACACACAGTATGTGTAAGGTTATATTTGTACGTACACACAGTATGTGTAAGGTTATATTTGTACGTACATACAGTATGTGTAAGGTTATATTTGTACGTACATACAGTATGTGTAAGGTTATATTTGTACGTACATACAGTATGTGTAAGGTTACATTTGTACGTACATACAGTATGTGTAAGGTTATATTTGTACGTACACACAGTATGTGTAAGGTTACATTTGTACGTACACACAGTATGTGTAAGGTTACATTTGTACGTACACACAGTATGTGTAAGGTTACATTTGTACGTACACACAGTATGTGTAAGGTTATATTTGTACGTACATACAGTATGTGTAAGGTTATATTTGTACGTACACACAGTATGTGTAAGGTTATATTTGTACGTACACACAGTATGTGTAAGGTTACATTTGTACGTACACACAGTATGTGTAAGGTTATGCGTACCATGAGGAAGTAGCCCAGCAGCAGGATGGGCATCAGAATGGAGATCAGCAGATAATCCAGCAGAGAGAAGCTTCTCTTGGACAAGTAGTGAAGAGATGTCCTCTGTTTCTGAGACACAGAGACACTTAACGTTATAGTCTGCTGGGGTCGTGTCATGATGACATCATCAGCCCTGCGCACCTCATTAGGCAGGTGAACGTCCGCCCCATTGTCCAGCAGGTACCGGACCACCCTGAGGTTACCACGGCGACAGGCCGCGATCAGGGGTGTGTCCCCGTTGTGCCGGTCCTGGACATTGAGCTGGTTGGCATCTTCTCTGAGGAGGCGATAGAGGTGATGGACGTCTCCGTCATAGGCCGCCTGACAGGCCGGCTGAGGAGGAGGAGCGTGTTATAAAACCACATTGTTCAGTGGAACATCAGCTGAGACGGATTAGACATCGATCGATAGATCTGTGACGATGACGTACACATTATGAGGTTCACAATAGTTTCTAAACGCTGTTTAAAGTAATAAACTCATACACGATGATGTCATAACAGGCATTAAATGAACTCATGCATCAACAATAATTACATAGTCATCCATAGAAAGAGTACTTTGGATACTTGAAGTACTTTTTTTAATGCGGATGTACTTCTACTCGTAGTGTCACCGGTTAAAATTATAGGAGTCTCAACTGAAGCTAAACTTCAACACACACCGGAAGTGAAAAAGGAGGAAAACAGGAAATGAAAATAATTGAATTTGAAGATTAAAGATGAAAACAGCAACAATAGAGAGATGTGTTTTTTACCTCTGAGTACACGAGCCCCATGACCGCCACGAGGAAGACACCTGGACGTCCACACACTCACCGACGGGAAGAAGACACCTGGACGTCCACACACTCACCGACGGGAAGAAGACACCTGGACGTCCACACAAGGAGGAAGACTTCAGAATAAAGCTGAGTGAGGAATTCAACAGGCTCTCCCTCTTTAGTTTCATCAGGAAAATAAAATGATTGACTTTTATTTTGTCATGTTCAATGTTTAAACTTCCGCCTACTTGGTCTCAAACAAGCAGAAACACGCTGCAGGAAGCCAGAAGTTTGTCACAGCTAAAAAGAGACCTGTTACAAACAGGTTTGACATGTAAGGAACTCAGAGGAAGTTAAACCTTCTGAACAATTGTGCAATAGTTTGAAGCTTCTCTATTTATCTGTTTCTTTTAAGTGAAACCCAACTGAGATAAACAAAAGCTGGAAAATAGATGTTGTCGTGTAAAGTATCAGGGAGTGACTCTGCAGTGGTTCCCATTTTTATTGGATTAATTAAAAATTAGCATCAATTCAAAAATCCTTTTAAAAATAGTTATTTCATAAATATTCAATAAATGTAAGTTCATAAACCGATTGTTGTATTCAGTACACCAGGATGCTTTGACCCCACATGGCACATCACCTGTCAATCACTGCTGTCTTGAAAGCTGGAAACAAAGGAGTCGTGGTTGAAGTAGCAGAAGTGCTGCTAAAAACACGTCCACGAGGAGCAACCCACCCAAAACGTGTTGTTTCAGTGTTAACAGTTTAAGAAATCTCAGTCTGATGGCACAGCGCCGTGTATTACCTATTCTTTATTCAACAAAAAATGTGTTCAAAAATAATGAAACTCCAGACGGACAAAGGACATCTTTGATTGAAAAGTATTCAATAAACAACAATGTGTTGTGCTGAAGATAAAGAGGTCTCTGCAACCCACAGGCCAGAGTACTTTGAGTACATTGAGTACTTCATAGTGTCTCCTGGTCCCTGAACACTTGGAGCCTCAGACATTCATACAGGTCAGTAACGTGTGAAAGGCCGTGTCCGCGCCCCTGGACATCACAAGTCTCCTGGAGCGTTCATGTTGATTTATTAGTTATTTGGTTTTTAAGGAATATGCTGGTGCAACAGACGGTACACCGGATGGTGCGTTCAATGTAACTCGGATTTCGAATGTCTCTCGGTCAATATAAGTGGTGGTATAAGTATTACGTGCATGCACTTTGGTTGATTACATTGAATACAGTTTCAAAGTTACAGATTACCATATTATACCGTATTAGCTGTATACTTAACTAAATGCATTTTATTAATTGGTCTAATTTAAGAACCGCGTCTTTAGTTTGTTCATAATATTTCACACACTGCTTAGGGAGGAAAAATGGTGACAACCACTGCTCTAGGGTTTCATTTAGAGTAATTAAATAATACAAAAACATTAAATGAATGAGATATTGTCATTATTAATTTATTAATACATTTATCTTTTTGTCCGGAAACGCTGTTTACGTTCTGGCCCCCTCTGCCTAAGAGATGCGTTGGTGCGCATGCGCAGAGATGATCTTTGCGCTTCGCCGTGTCCGTCGTCAGTCGGTGTTTGAAGCAGCTACCGGAGCTTCCTCCCGAACCGGGACCCTTGATACCCAAACCGGGTCCCGCCTACCGGTGAGAACGGAGCCGGTGTGATCCGCGTCTCCTGCCTTCCGGCTCCACACGTGACAGCGGGATGCCGACGGCTCGTGGACACGAAACCGACAACAGAGCGGTAAATCCTGCAGAGGTTTCTGTCGTTTTCACTGGTTTCCTTATCAATAGCCATCCGATCAATACCCTGAATGCATCACGGGAGAAAACAAACAGGTCGATGATCGAGAAGCTTCTTTTACATAGTATTGAGATCAATAACTAGCAATACTAACTAAATATGTGTCTTATTTTGAAAAGTAAGTTAAATCACATCCTGTGTTAAAGTAAAATAAAACTCGACGTTGGTTTGAATATTTCATTAAGAAACGTTTATTAACTTTATTCATTTATTCATTCGTTTACTCACTAATCGTCATGAAGTCATCAAATAATTGATGAAATATACATTAAATCTGCTATATAAATAATTCCAGAAGTGATTAGATTCATTTTCACTAGTCATTAACAAAAATATTTCAGTGTTTAAACCAATTTAAAATTGTACCAATTATCGAATTCAATCCTCGTAAAATCTTTGAATGCGTCGTTATGGATTAAGAAGAGACGAGGTCAAAGGTCAGCAGCTGAATGTGGATGAGCAGGATGTTTGAGTGACAGCCGGCAGCGAGCTCAACCACTTCCTGCTCAGGCACTGCTGATCAACACGGCTCTGTATTGATCAGTAGTTCTCTCTATTGATCAGTAGTTCTCTCTATTGATCAGTAGGTTTCTGTATTGATCAGTAGTGTTCTGTATTGATTTAAACGTTGGGGTGAGCGCTCCCTACAGTCACGTGAACGTCTTATTTTTGTCCCAGATTCAACATTATACCATTTCTATTGTTCGTGGTCCTTATTTGAGACGTTAACAGGATCAATATTTAATAAAACAACCAGCTGGAGTAAGTACATTGATCCTTTTAATGCAATAAAAGTAATTCACTTTGTACTAATACATTGATAATTTGCTAGAATATATGATCAGTAGAGGGAAGAAGAAGGGGCTGAATTTGAGGGGCACTAGGACCAAGGTTAACCTTTCTGAACATTGTAGCACACCTGGGCAGAGGTGAGCCCCCCCCCCCCCACGTGAAGCTGAGTCAACAGAAACTAAGGAGAGAACCCAGTAGATCTCATCATTACATTACATGTCATTTAGCGGACGCTTTTATCCAAAGCGACGTACAATAAGTGCATTCAACCATAGGGTACAAACTCAGGAGAACAAGAAACAAGAAAGTGCAATTTCCTCAAATAAGCCAATTTACAATTTGCTATAGATGACGTTACAAGTACAATTTAAGTGCTACAATTTGTTAGTCTTTAGTGGAGGTAGAGTCTGAAGAGGTGTGTCTTTAGTTTGCGGTGGAAGATGTGAAGGCTCTCTGTGGTCCTGATGTCTTCAGAGACCTCCTTCCACCATTTAGGAGCAGGACAGCAAAGAGTGGAGATCTAGTCGAGTGTTTTGCTCTCAGTGAGGAGGAACAAGCAGTTTATCACATGCAGAGCGGAGAGTGCGGGTTGGGATGTCGGGTTGGACCAGGTCCTGGATGTAAGCTGGACCCCATCCATTCACAGCACGGTACGTGAGCACCAGTGTTTAGAACTGGATGAGCCACCGGTACCAGTGAAGAGAGCGGAGGAGTGTGGGAGAACTTAGGAAGGTTAAAGACCAGTGGAGCTGCTGCATTCTGGATGAGCTGCAGAGGCTGAATGGTGGTAGCAGGAGACCTGCAGGAGAGAGTTACAGTAGTCCAGGAGGGAGACGACAAGAGCCTGAATCAGTACCTTCTGAGTGAGAAGAGGACGTGTTCTCCTGATGTTGTAGAGCGAGTATCTACAGGATCGTGTTGTCATCAGACTGACTATGTGAGACAAAGACAGGAAAGACATGTTTCACTACTAGGACCTGGTCTCTGTGGACCCCTCTAAAGAATCAGACTCATTAATCAGACACAAGCAACTCCCTTCTGTTGTCGCGGTCTCCGATACCACAACGATGTCCTCCAGGTGGCGAGCAGCCAATGGCGTTGATGACAAATCAGAGCGAGGTCTTCTTGTCTTTGCCTCCTCCTCCTCTTCTCCTCTTTAAAGTGAATGACTCACTGGTAACAGGTTGTCGTGGTAACCATGGACCAAACCGAAGGACAAGCGTGTGACAGTTAGCTTTAGCCGTCGTGCTAACTGTTCCTCGCAGGAAGTTCTTAAAGGAACATTTTACCCAAACCTCTTTTCAAGGCTCAAATTGCTTGTTGAAGTCCTCTTTGTTTGTCTCCCCTGCAGTGAAGCATCATGGGAGTTGGCAGATGCACGAGTCGGCAGCGGGTCAATCAGATCCTGTGACACACACACACACACCATGGAACAAGGCTTCTGCTTAAATACGCTAGTGAGTGTAACTTTGACTGTTTCTATTACAATAATAGCCTTTATAGCAATTCATCTTACAGCAATATATCGCACAATAAAAAGTAGTTATCGTGACAGCGTGAGGTTTGATGAGAAGTTCCTTATCTTAACTATAACTCGCGCCTGTAGGGGGCGCAGGCATTTGAAACTTACATACAATGTATAAATACTCTTATTTGAATGAAGAATTCTTCATTTGATTAGAAATATACTGTACATATTTTCCAGATAGTCCTTTCATGCTTTTATTGTCCGTTCTCCTTATTGTTGTTTATTGTTGCTAAGCAATGCGGTCCAGTGTTTGTTAGACGGTGACCCAATGGACTTTTTGCAGAAGAAGCTGGCGGCCGAGCCTGACTACACCGACGTGTCGCTCGCGGCGGCGGAGCGGGTGCGTGCACTGGCGAAGATGGGAGGCCGCGTGGAGGTGCAGGAGGACATCGCCCCCAGGCGCTACTTCCGCTCCGGGGTGGAGATGGAGCGCATGGCGGCGGTCTACCTGGAGGAGGGTAGCCTGGAGAACGCCTATGTGCTCTACACAAAGTTCATCACGTGAAACCTTCATCCATTTATTCATTTTGCATTTATTTCTTCTTTTTCATTTATTTCTTAATTTATTTCATTTATACTGAATTATTGTTGTTTCATTTATTGACTTAAGGCATGTGTGCTCAGTCTGTTCGTAGAGAAGCTTCCTGCTCACAGAGACTACCAGCACTGCAGCCTGCCAGAGAAGCAGCTCATCATGAAGGTCATACTACTAATAGAATTGATTATTAATAGTCCCTGGACCTCTCCTAGTCTCTAGTCCACAGGCCTTTACATCTAGTCCATTGACCTTTACATCTACTCCACATACCTTTACATCTAGTCCACAGGCCTTTACATCTGGTACATTGACCTTTACATCTAGTCCACATACCTTTACATCTAGTCCACATACCTTTACATCTAGTCCATTGACCTTTACATCTACTCCACATACCTTTACATCTAGTCCACAGGCCTTTACATCTGGTACATTGACCTTTACATCTAGTCCACATACCTTTACATCTAGTCCACATACCTTTACATCTAGTCCATTGACCTTTACATCTACTCCACAGACCTTTACATCTAGTCCACAGGCCTTTACATCTGGTACATTGACCTTTACATCTAGTCCACAGACCTTTACATCTAGTCCATAGGTCTTTACATCTAGTACATTGACCTTTACATCTAGTCCACATACCTTTACATCTAGTCCATTGGTCTTTGCATCTAGTCCACAGGCCTTTACATCTAGTCCATTGACCTTTACATCTACTCCACATACCTTTACATCTAGTCCACAGGCCTTTACATCTAGTCCATTGACCTTTACATCTACTCCACAGACCTTTACATCTACTCCACATACCTTTACATCTAGTCCACAGGCCTTTACATCTGGTACATTGACCTTTACATCTAGTCCACATACCTTTACATCTACTCCACATACCTTTACATCTAGTCCATTGACCTTTACATCTACTCCACAGACCTTTACATCTAGTCCACAGACCTTTACATCTAGTCCATAGGCCTTTACATCTAGTACATTGACCTTTACATCTAGTCCACATATCTTTACATCTACTCCACATACCTTTACATCTAGTCCACAGACCTTTACATCTAGTCCATAGGCCTTTACATCTAGTCCACAGGCCTTTACATCTAGTCCATTGACCTTTACATCTACTCCACAGACCTTTACATCTACTCCACATACATTTACATCTAGTCCACAGGCCTTTACATCTGGTACATTGACCTTTACATCTAGTCCACATACCTTTACATCTACTCCACATACCTTTACATCTAGTCCATTGACCTTTACATCTACTCCACAGACCTTTACATCTAGTCCACAGACCTTTACATCTAGTCCATAGGCCTTTACATCTAGTACATTGACCTTTACATCTAGTCCACATACCTTTACATCTACTCCACATACCTTTACATCTAGTCCACAGACCTTTACATCTAGTCCATAGGCCTTTACATCTAGTCCATAGGCCTTTACATCTAGTCCATTGACCTTTACATCTACTCCACATACCTTTACATCTAGTCCATAGACATTTACATCTAGTCCACAGACCTTTACATCTAGGCCACAGACCTTTACATCTAGGCCACAGACCTTTACATCTAGTCCACATACCTTTACATCTAGTCCACTGACCTTTACATCTACTCCACCTACCTTTACATCTAGTCCACAGGCCTTTACATCTAGTCCATTGACCTTTACATCTACTCCACAGACCTTTACATCTACTCCACATACCTTTACATCTAGTCCACAGGCCTTTACATCTGGTACATTGACCTTTACATCTAGTCCACATACCTTTACATCTACTCCACATACCTTTACATCTAGTCCATTGACCTTTACATCTACTCCACAGACCTTTACATCTAGTCCACAGACCTTTACATCTAGTCCATAGGCCTTTACATCTAGTACATTGACCTTTACATCTAGTCCACATATCTTTACATCTACTCCACATACCTTTACATCTAGTCCACAGACCTTTACATCTAGTCCATAGGCCTTTACATCTAGTCCACAGGCCTTTACATCTAGTCCATTGACCTTTACATCTACTCCACAGACCTTTACATCTACTCCACATACCTTTACATCTAGTCCACAGGCCTTTACATCTGGTACATTGACCTTTACATCTAGTCCACATACCTTTACATCTACTCCACATACCTTTACATCTAGTCCATTGACCTTTACATCTACTCCACAGACCTTTACATCTAGTCCACAGACCTTTACATCTAGTCCATAGGCCTTTACATCTAGTACATTGACCTTTACATCTAGTCCACATACCTTTACATCTACTCCACATACCTTTACATCTAGTCCACAGACCTTTACATCTAGTCCACAGGCCTTTACATCTAGTCCATAGGCCTTTACATCTAGTCCATTGACCTTTACATCTACTCCACATACCTTTACATCTAGTCCATAGACCTTTACATCTAGGCCACAGACCTTTACATCTAGGCCACAGACCTTTACATCTAGTCCACATACCTTTACATCTAGTCCACTGACCTTTACATCTACTCCACCTACCTTTACATCTAGTCCATAGACCTTTACATCTAGTCCACAGACCTTTACATCTGGTCATTTACTTGCTGTCTAGTAGCAGGACCAATGCTATTAACACCATAATTATCTGTATTTATGTTCCTTCTTATTTCTCAATAGAAACTTCAAGAAGTGGCATTTCCTCGTAAAGACGATTTGAAGAAACGTCTTCAGGAGAAATACAGCAGGGAACACACGGAGTACCTTAGAGCCCAGGTAGGATGTCGTCCAATCAGATTGCATAGTACTTGAACCTAAATCTGATTGAATGTTTGTTTGAAGCGTTTATTTCTGTCTATTTCTGGCATGTGACTTCCTGTGTCCTCAGAGCCAGGCGTCGGTGGAGGTGGACATAAGCAGTCAGCAGATGCAGCGTCTGTCCTTATTGAGCGAGGACAGGAGGCGCTGCCTGCTATTGGAAGAGGAGCGGCAGCGTGTCGCCGCCCTGCGACGCATGCAGATCGAATCTGAGCAGTTCCGCTACTTCGAGGACCAGCTGAGGCGTCAGGATCTGGCCAATAGGAAAGCGGAGGAGGAGCAGCGTAAGGTAATGGATTACACAACCCTGTGGTACTAAGGCCACGTATCAATGGTACTCGTAGTATTTCTGACCTACTCGTCCTTCAGGTCGATATCAAAGGGCCTGAGGTGATGGATGGCTATTGTCTTTCCCGGCAGCCAATCAGAGACCGCGAACAATCTCAGGGGGCGGACCTCAACAGTATGAGACTGCCAGTGTCCATCAGCCACCCAGCTGCCACGTTGGCCGGCGTACACAGTGAGTAACCTGTGTGTGTGTGTGTGTGTGTGTGTGTGTGTGTGTGTGTGTGTGTGTCTCTTTGCTGTCCTGCTCCTAAATGGTGGAAGGAGGTCTCTGAAGACATCAGGACCACAGAGAGCCTTCACATCTTCAGACTATAGACACACCTCTTCAGACTCTACCTCCACTAACACACTAACTAACTGGAGCACTTACATTGGACTTATAATGGTTCTTATCTACAGCAAGTTGTACATCGGCTTATTTGATCAAATTGCACTTTCTTGTTTCTTGTTCTTCTGAGTTTGTGTCCTTATGGTTGAAATGTTCTTATTGTAAGTCGCTTTGGATAAAAGCGTCAGATACATGATGATGATGTGTGTGTGTGTGTGTGTGTGTGTGTGTGTGTGTGTGTGTGTAGCTCAGAGGGTGGAGGGCCTGAGGCGGGTGGTGATTCCCAGCAATCTGACGTATCGTTTTCTACTGCTGGCCGACTCCAACACGGCCAGAGGGATAGAAACCTGTGGAGTCCTCTGTGGACGACTGGTGAGGCGGCTTGTGTTCTTTACAGGTAATCCATCTCACCTGAGCTCCTCACCAAGGCCGCCGTCTCTCCCTCAGACCCACAACGAGTTCATGTTGACTCACGTCGTCGTCCCCAAACAGTCGGCAGGTCCGGATTTCTGCGACATGGAGAACGTGGAGGAACTGTTCAGTTTCCAGGACCAACAGAGCCTGCTGACGCTGGGCTGGATACATGTAGGACTCCTTATGCTCCACGACACACGCTAAAGACATGTTTAACACACGTTAAAGACACTTAAAACACGCTTGTAATACTAACAAATGAATGGGGATTGTAACCGCTAAAAGGGGTGCAAAGTTTTGTTTGTGACGAGTACAATATTAGTAGTTGGATTTTGCTCCAGTTTGGACCCTATTGGGGGAAGCTTTAAACACAGGGATGAACAGGTTTAAACACACGCTAATACATATTAAACACACGCTAAAGACACATTAAACACATGCTAGATGGCTAGCTGCTCTGTCATTCCACCCTGGTCTTCAGACTGAGCAGCTGACTAAACTGTCTTGATTAGCAGACTTCTTCTCAGTTGTCATGGAGATGCAGATGGACTCTCATCTCCATGACAACTGAGTAACCGACATTGAAAGCCTGACAACTTTTAACGAAGGGAACCCTGTGTGGCATTTATTTTAACCTTAAAAGGTGACTTAACTTATCACAAATCACAGAACATAACATGCCTGTGTTGTTATGTATTCTTACCAGATAACATAGTGTGTGTGTGTGTGTGTGTGTGTGTGTGTGTGTGTGTGTCAGGGGTCCCCATAGCATAGTATAAACCATTAGTCACACAGAGAAACATAACGTTTGTATGATCCAAAATCACCATGGCAACAGTGCCAGTGATTAAGCAGCAGAGGAGGGGGGACATGTCCTACCCTGTGCTGCAGTAGTGGTCGGTGTCCTCAGAGGAAATTTGGAGCCGTGTCCTCACTGTTGTCTGTGTTGTTCGGTGACCTTTGACATCTGAACTGTTCAGACTCATCCGACTCAGACGGCCTTCCTCTCCAGCGTTGACCTTCACACTCACTGCTCTTATCAGCTGATGCTCCCTGAGGCCATCGCCATCGTGTGTGCTCCTAAACACAACGAGTAGGTACACACACACACACACACACACACATGCGTGAAGATTAGTTCTTTAATCTCAGTAAATAGTTTATTTAAGTGGGTTAATATTTGCTATAGCTATTTCAATCACTAACAGACCAATCAATCTGCATTAGGGGGACCTCTAACCTTTGACCCCCCCTCCCCTCTAGTGCTGGTGTGTTCAGGTTAACCGGTTCCGGAATGTCGGAGGTTTCTGTCTGCAGACTGAAAGGTTTCCATCCTCACTCCAAGGAGCCTCCTCTCTTCAGTGTGAGAAGCCTCTTCTGTAATTGGACCAGAGACACAACACCCCCAGACCTCGGCCAATCACAGCCTGGGACAACTCTGTCTGAACGCCCCACACCTGTTTTAGTCTTTGAACGCCCCACGCTCATTTTAGTCCGTAAACGCCCCTTTAAATGTTGGACTGTTCCTTTAAGGATTTGAACGTTGTCTCTCTGTTGTCCTCTCAGGTGTGCAAACACGTGGTTTTGAAGGACTCAAAGATCAGCCTGCTGGACCTCAGGTGACAGACAGGAGGCGCCATGATGAGGAAACTGAACGGTGTATGTGTCAGTTTGTTTTACTGTTTTTATAAACTGACTTGTTTTTGCTAATAAAACATTGCTTGCTGCTGAGTTTTCAGACCATATATATGATTTTATTAAAGTCTTTTTTTGTCTCTTAAAACTTCCTGATTTCCTTCAGATGAAAGAAGTGGTGGATGAAGTTTAGTGATGAATATAGTTGTGAGGGTTGAAGGATAGAGATGGAGGAGATCTTTGAAGAAGTTGTCGTAGTAGTTGACGTGTCCGAAGAACACTTTGTATTTGAGTAAATAAAAAGAACCAATCTGAAAGTAAAATGAGAGCTCTTTATTTTCTTCAATCGTCTGTCACTTCCATGTTGTTGACGTCACATCACACACTTCACTTCTCTACAGACAACACCATGTTCAGGAGCCACGCCTCCTGTTCCCCAGCCGTGACATCATCATTACACCGTGAATGTGCTGTATAGCGATGGAAGACATTCAAGCTTAATTCATGACAAATAAAAACACTCTTTTTGACAACAAACATGGAAGGGGGCGGGGCCACGGGCTGAGCAAGGTGAGGTCAAGCAGCACATTCACAGTTTTACAGTGAGCACAGGAGGAGGATGTTTGAGCTGAAACTGCAGGTAAAGATGACATCCCTTTCCTTTAGCGAAGTCATAATCATTTTTTTTTTTTGCATTTTCCTAATTATGAAAAATCGCCGTCCTCCTGCCCGGATGTTTGAGGGCTCTGATCTTGGACCTGTTGCCCGGGAGGGGTGGGATAAGATGGGGGGGTGCTTGGTGGACCTCTCTAGAAGCACTTGCGGTGGACAATGGAGGGTCCGGCCTCGTCGTACTCCTGCTTGCTGATCCACATCTGCTGGAAGGTGGAGAGGGAGGCCAGGATGGAGCCGCCGATCCATACCGAGTACTTCCTCTCCGGCGGAGCAATGATCTACGGGACAGGAACAAGCTTTAGACCCTCTGGACTGGCCCGCTGGATCTGAGAGGTGTGCGTGTCTCACCTTGATCTTCATGGTGCTGGGGGCCAGAGCCGTGATCTCCTTCTGCATGCGGTCGGCGATGCCGGGGTACATGGTGGTTCCTCCGGAGAGAACATTGTTGGCGTAAAGGTCTTTACGAATGTCGATGTCACACTTCATGATGCTGTTGTAGGTCGTCTCATGGATGCCTGCCGACTCCATGCCTGCAAGACCATGGGGAGGTGAGACAGGTGGACAGACAGAGAAACAGACAGACAGGTGGACAGATAGACGGACCGATGAAAGAGGGCTGGAACAGTGTCTCTGGGCAGCGGAACCTCTCGTTGCCGATGGTGATGACCTGTCCATCCGGCAGCTCGTAGCTCTTCTCCAGAGACGACGAAGTTGCAGCCGTTCCCATCTCGTTCTCGAAGTCCAGAGCCACGTAGCACAGCTTCTCCTTGATGTCCCGGACAATCTCCCTCTCCGCTGCAAAGACAGCGACAGCGGGTCAGATGCGTTACTATGGAGACACAGACCAGCCAGACCAGTAGTAACGTACCCGTGGTGACGAAGCTGTAGCCGCGCTCCGTCAGGATCTTCATGAGGTAGTCGGTGAGGTCGCGACCTGCCAGGTCCAAACGCATGATGGCGTGGGGGAGGGCGTAACCCTCGTAGATCGGAACGTTGTGGGTCACACCGTCCCCAGAGTCCAGCACGATGCCTGGACAGACAGACGGCCAGAGAGAGACAGACAGGTCAGTGTGTTTCTAGCAGCATGTGATGTCACACTGATGAGGTCATCAGGAAGAAGAGTGTGGTCCAACCTGTGGTGCGTCCGGAGGCGTACAGAGACAGGACGGCCTGGATGGCCACGTACATGGCCGGGACATTAAAGGTCTCGAACATGATCTGAACAAACACATTGTCGTTATTGTTACACGTGTATGTATTAATATGATAATTCATGATATTATGATGTACACGATTGTTTTTATTAGTAGAATTATTATTCTTATTATTTACATTATTGGTATTAATATCGTTACAGTTGCTGTCAGCTTCAGGAGGAGGGGTGTGTTGTAATTCAGTATATGTTTGTGTAGTATTAGTAGTATCACTAGGGGTATCAGTAGTACCTGGGTCATCTTCTCCCGGTTGGCTTTGGGGTTCAGAGGAGCTTCAGTCAGGAGGGTGGGATGTTCCTCTGGAGCCACTCGCAACTCGTTGTAGAACGAGTGATGCCAGATCTGATCAGAGCGATCACATGGTCAGAGGTATTGATCGGGATCAACAGTACATGTGCATCAGTGCTTTCGTATCGATAAGTGGACAGTAGAGACCTTCTCCATGTCGTCCCAGTTGGTGATGATTCCGTGTTCGATGGGATATTTCAGAGTCAGGATTCCTCTCTTACTCTGAGCCTCGTCTCCTACGTAGCTGTCCTTCTGTCCCATACCCACCATCACTCCCTGAGAGACAGGCAGGGTGGAGACAGACAGGGGGAGACATTACATGCAGGGAAGGGAGAGACATGGCTACTTCAATGTGTTTCTTGGAGTCGTCCACAGGCCTCACAGATAAACCCATCATTGTCCACTCTCTGGTGATAGCATTAGCATTAGCCTTAGCGGGTGTAGGTCACCTGGTGGCGGGGCCGGCCCACGATGGAGGGGAAGACGGCTCTGGGGGCGTCGTCTCCAGCGAAGCCGGCCTTACAGAGACCAGAACCATTATCACAGACCAGAGCGGTGCTCTCCTCATCGTCACACATGGCGGATCCGACTGGGTAGAGAGGGTTAAATGGTTAGAGGCTGCTGCTAGCTGCTGGTTACTGACTGCTGGTTATATGTTATTTGTTACTCATTGATGGTTGAGGGTTACTGGATATTGGTTATTTATTGTTAGATACTGGTTATTATTTGGTGGCTGCTCACTACTAGTTATATAGGACTGGTTACTGGTTATTTGTTAGTTGTTGCTGGATACTGGTTACTAGTTGCTGGTTATTGGCTTATTATATTGTCACTTTTCAGTGATGGGTACAAACACGGAGATAATGTCATGACGTTTACAATTACTATTTTACTTTATACTTCACTACATATATTACACAGCTCCAGTTACTTTACATGTAATTAATCCAGTAACAAATATTGATATATATATATATACCTGTATATTTGCTTGTACCAGAATATTTGCTGTAGTAGTACTACTGCTCGTCATGCTGCAGTACCAGTAAAGACCAGAGTACAGCAGACTGATCAGTGTGAAAGAAGAATGTCAAAAGCACCAAACTCCTGCAGAAGAACACAAAATACCTTCTGATGCTCCAAATCACCAAAATTGGAGTTGTGAGGTTTTCACGTGACGCCAGTGACATCACCCCCCCCCCCCCCTCCTCCCACAGTGCACCACTACTATCCTCCACTGAATGGACAAAAAGCACTCTGGGAAAACTTCCTAATTAGGGCATGAAGCTGATTCCTGACTGCGTCTGGTATTTTCTCTCCATCTCTCTCTCAGGGCCTCGCTTTCCCTGCACGCCTGTCTGTCCGTCTCCCATCCGTCTCCCATCCGTCTGTCTCTTATTTCTGTTTGTCCATCACAGTGACACAGTGAAGGTATTTAGTCATTCAATTTGGGATTCAAATATTTATCAGCAGGAGTCATACAGGAGGAAATATCTACACATATCTATGTACTTATACGTATATACATGGTTATATATACATATTTAAGTATATATGTGTGTGTGTGGTGTGTATAGATATATAGGTATATGTACATGTGTACATGTGTAAGTATAGATATATTTATTTATACCTATATACGTATACATACATCCCAGTATCTAAAGAAAATGAATCCCAGGAGTCAAACCAACAACATGTTGGTCCGTCCCTCAACACTGTCTTACTTCCTGTCTCACTTTCTCCCTCAGGAATTTAATACTCAAATACAGAAACACGCTGTTGAGTTTAAATGATTTAGAGATCAATAAATCGGTAACTAAACAATGACATCTTCAACTCAACATCCGCTTAAAGTGACGATGGAGATAATGAAGACCACAACATGTGTCTGAAAGGTATTTTCCAATTAAAGTTAGACTTCAAAATGAAATATTGAAATCTTTATTTAGGATAAATTCAATATTGAATAAGTTCAATTTGTACTACAAAGTATTTGTGTCCTGAGGAAATGGAGCTGTAGAAATGAGGTTGGTTCCTCTCAGCGTCTGCCAGTCAGATCTCAGGGCAGATAATCCACAGGAGGCCGTGAGAGCCTCAACTCTGCACCAAGGGACTAAAATCAAACGCACCTCAACACCCTCCAACCAGACCTCACTCAAATAATCCAAACCTTCCACACTCAGCGAGCGGATCTTAGAACGTCAGCTGCTCACGGAGGAGAAACTTTAAACGCTTTGTCTCTCCGCTTCAGGTTCATAAAACAACTTTTAACATCATCTGGAGAACAAAACAAACTTTAGCTCGGCAGAAAAGGAAGGAGACCTCTGCTCTACAAAAAGCCAAACTATGAGTGCTTTCTGGCATCAGCAGCCTCAACATGAGGTCCAGAGGAGGTCTTTGAGAGGAGCGGAGACCAGTTGAGATGAGTTGGGATGTTGAGGAACAGATAAGTCAATTGAACGTATTCTACCTTCGCACTGAAACGGGAGGATCAGGAGAGATGAAGCAATAGAGGAATGCAGGTCTTTACCCTACAGATATGAGATATTATAGATACAGAGATATTTAGCCAGTAACAGAATGAGGACAGAGATGAAAAGGATGGAAGAGACGCGAAGCAGAGGAGGTGAAGAAGGGTTGAAGAGGGGTGAAACCGGAGGTGGTGCAGGAGGCGATGGAGGTCTTACCGTGGTAGTGAAGGGCCTGCTGGGACGTGGGGGGGGCAGGACAGAAGTGAGAGTCTATGTTGCTGCGACCGAGTTTATCAACCCTGCACCTCCTCCACCCATCCCTCCATCCCAAACATGGCCTCGGCCTCCTCCCTCCCTCCCTCCTCCTCCCTCTCTCCCTCACTTTAGTCCTTATAGGGCAGGCCCGGGGGGAGTGGACCAATCACACGTCTTCTGCCATCATTCATTGCATTCCTTACAGAGAATGAATAATCACTTCTACAGTACAGTAAAGAAGTATGTTTCTCCAGTAAAAGTACTTGTACCTCACTACAGGGATACCCAGTTACAGTACACTGTACGGATACACTGGCGCTGTAGAAGTAGTCAAATCTGCAGTATTTAAATACAAATATTGCACACTTAGAATATTAAGAAGATCATTTCTATGTTATTAACATTCGTACTTATGAATTAACATTATTAATACATTAACGGTAAAAACTAAACTAAATAAACACTAGATACTACGTAGTACATAGTACATACCACATGCTACATACTAGATATTCGTATGACATAGTACATAGTACACGTATCACAGACATGTTTACTCTCTTCCTTCTGTCTCCAAAAGCTTTTTGAAGACTTAAGTGATCTCTGTCCATCTGTCTGTCTCTTTGTTCCTGTCTCCCTGTTTGTCTGTCTCTCCCTGTCTGGGGGTCTGTCAAACTGTCTGTCTGTCTGTCTCTCTGCCTGTCTCCCTGTTTGTCTGTCTCTCCCTGTCTGGGGGTCTGTCAAACTGTCTTCTGTCTGTCTCTCTGCCTGTCTCCCTGTTTGTCTGTCTCTCCCTGTCTGGGGGTCTGTCAAACTGTCTTCTGTCTGTCTCTCTGCCTGTCTCCCTGTTTGTCTGTCTCTCCCTGTCTGGGGGTCTGTCAAACTGTCTGTCTGTCTGTCTCTCTGCCTGTCTCCCTGTTTGTCTGTCTCTCCCTGTCTGGGGGTCTGTCAAACTGTCTGTCTGTCTGTCTCTCTGCCTGTCTCCCTGTTTGTCTGTCTCTCCCTGTCTGGGGGTCTGTCAAACTGTCTGTCTGTCTGTCTCTCTGCCTGTCTCCCTGTCTGTCTGACTCAGAGACGCTATTCCATATTATCAGTAAAAGGAATTTTTCCTTTTTTATTTGTTTAGCTGTTGAAGAAACAACAATAAATACTAAATATGAATTATTATCTAAAGGAGGCGTCTGTGAGACATTTTCACAAGGAAAGAATGTTTGGACTGATCATAGAAATAATTGCAAAAGGTTCAAGTTTATTAAGGACTATTATCCAAATATCGGCGTTCATTTTCCGTATGAATGACATTGTGATGGTTTCGTTGATTTCAGTGACCTGTTGTTTCTGTCTCACCTCCTCATATGGCAGAAACATCTTCACACGCACAGTGACATCATCCGTTTACGTGATGTAGACCATGATCCTCCTCTGCAGAGACTCCAGAGACATTAAAGGACAAATCAAGAGAGAAAGGCCATCCATCACTGAACTACACTGACTGTGTGTTTGCCAG
>NC_135692.1:17347035-17407035 GCF_964276395.1 Gasterosteus aculeatus | reverse complement strand
TAATAACGTGTATTCACGCTGTGGCAGCGTCTGTGCATTGACTGCATGGACTCTACTCGCTTTGGTGTGAATGCATAGTCAGAATTATGAGAACGTTATGACCTAGAGGACCCGTGCATCACCCTGTGTCTCCTTGAGGACCTGTGCATCACCCTGTGTCTCCTTGAGGACCCGTGCATCACCCTGTGTCTCCTAGAGGACCCGTGCATCACCCTGTGTCTCCTAGAGGACCTGTGCATCACCCTGTGTCTCCCAGATGACCTGTGCATCACCCAGTGTCTCCTAGAGGACCTGTGCATCACCCTGTGTCTCCTAGAGGACCTGTGCATCACCCTGTGTCTCCCAGAGGACCTGTGCATGACCCTGTGTCTCCCAGAGGACCTGTGCATGACCCTGTGTCTCCCAGAGGACCCGTGCATCGCCCTGTGTCTCCCAGAGGACCTGTGCATCACCCTGTGTCTCCCAGAGGACCTGTGCATCACCCTGCGTCTCCCAGAGGACCTGTGCATGACCCTGCGTCTCCTAGACGACCTGTGCACGACCCTGTGTCTCCCAGAGGACCTGTGCATGACCCTGTGTCTCCTAGAGGACCTGTGCATGACCCTGTGTCTCCCAGAGGACCTGTGCATCACCCTGTGTCTCCCAGAGGACCTGTGCATGACCCTGTGTCTCCCAGAGGACCTGTGCATCACCCTGTGTCTCCTAGAGCAGTGATTCCCAACCACCGGGCCATGGACCGGTACCGGTCCGTGGGCCGTTTGGTACCGGGCCGCACCACAGAAAGCTTATATATATTTATAATCTGAAAAATGTTTTATTTGGAAAATTGACCGGATTTTCTCCTAATTATGTGCCCTCGTCTCTCTGACAGATTCCCCACGCGTCACCACAGAGCGAACACAGAGCGCGCGACTACTCCCCCCCGTCGGTCGACCCGTGTTTCTGCTGTAGTGACACACGTTGACCAGCAGGTGGCGCCGCTGGTCAACGTGTGAAAAAACAACCTTCTCTTTTTTCTGCAGATTCTTATTTACATGATGACGTCATTTAGGAATTTCCTAGACAATCCTGTTGCAACCTGGGAAAGTAGACTGGAAGTGACATCACTTCCTTGGAACTCGTTCTTACTCTCTCTCTCACACACACACACACACGCACGCGCGCGCACACACACACACACACACACACACACACACACACACACACAGGGCTTGTGAGGACTCATTCTCAAACACAATGACTCTTGGGTAATGGGGATTTTACAGTATGGCCTCACTCCTTTTTAAAGTATCTATAAACTTGTGCTTTTCCTTTGTCATTATGGGATGTCAAGTGCAGCATAGTTTCTAAATCTGCATTCCACAAATCAGCTTCATCACCTCCTCCTGAGGTGTGGGGAGCCACGTCAGCAGGGCTGAGAGAGAGTGAAGCTATTTAGAGAGTGGAAGGAGACAAGTCGCTGCAGGTTTATTATGAGATGGTGAACAAACAGCTCGATCACCTAAAGACTCACAACGATCGAAAGGTATTAAATCATGTTTACAGACCAAAACTAGTTGGACGTGGACTCAATAGGTTGATCAACTGGTCACTTCCCGAGGCAGCGGCGGTAGATCGCATGCCATTGAAAAAAAGATTGCCATGACACGGCCGATTGAGAAGTAGCTTGTGGGCAGCCCTGGTTCATCAGATTGCAAATTTAGATATTATTATTTATTGTTTCCTTTGATGTTTCATCGCCCCCTTCATCTCGAGGTTCCGCTTACTCATTATCATCTCTATCAGAATTCATTATGAATTTAAAGTAAAATCCAGGTCCTCACCCTCACCAACTTTCATATCTTTATATTTATGAATGAAAAGTCGGTATAGAAGCAGTTTAATGAAAACAGACATCAGAGATGATTCTGACCCTGATGGACTCATTCTTCAGGCCCTTTGTCAGCAGACACAAAGATGACGAGCTGGTAAACATCTGGAATTGATCCTGCTGATTGTATATCTGCAGCCAATCAGATTGCAGCGTGTTTATCATGTGACTTTTTGTAAACACGATGTGTGAGTGTGAAGTCTGTGTTCTTCCGCCGCTGCTTCTTTTCTCACTGATTACCACTAGAAACAATAAGGATCTCATTACTGATACTACTAGTACTGATACTACTACTACTGATACTACTAGTACTGATACTACTATTACTGATACTACTACTACTACTACTACTGATACTACTATTACTGATACTACTACTACTGATACTACTAGTACTGATACTACTATTACTGATACTACTAGTACTGATACTACTATTACTGATACTACTACTACTGATACTACTATTACTGATACTACTATTACTGATACTACTAGTACTGATACTACTATTACTGATACTACTACTGATACTACTACTACTGATACTACTAGTACTAATACTACTATTACTGATACTACTACTACTACTACTGATACTACTAGTACTGATACTACTACTACTGATACTACTACTACTGATACTACTAGTACTAATACTACTACTACTGATACTACTAGTACGGATACTGATACTACTAGTACTGATACTACTACTACTGATACTACTATTACTGATACTACTACTACTGATACTATTATTACTGATACTACTACTACTGATACTACTATTACTACTATTACTGATACTACTAGTACTGATACTACTATTACTGATACTACTACTACTGATACTATTATTACTGATACTACTACTACTGATACTACTATTACTACTATTACTGATACTACTAGTACTGATACTACTATTACTGATACTACTACTACTGATACTACTAGTACTAATACTACTACTACTGATACTACTAGTACTGATACTGATACTACTAGTACTGATACTACTACTACTGATACTACTAGTACTGATACTACTATTACTGATACTACTACTACTACTACTACTGATACTACTATTACTGATACTACTACTACTGATACTACTAGTACTAATACTACTACTACTGATACTACTAGTACTGATACTGATACTACTAGTACTAATACTACTACTACTGATACCACTAGTACTGATACTGATACTACTAGTACTGATACTACTACTACTGATACTACTACTACTGATACTACTAGTACTGATACTACTATTACTGATACTACTACTACTGATACTACTATTACTACTATTACTGATACTACTAGTACTGATACTACTAGTACTGATACTACTACTACTGATACTACTACTACTGATACTACTATTACTGATACTACTACTACTGATACTACTACTACTGATACTACTAGTACTGATACTACTATTACTACTATTACTGATACTACTAGTACTGATACTACTATTACTGATACTACTACCACTGATACTATTATTACTGATACTACTACTACTGATACTACTA
Organism: Gasterosteus aculeatus; assembly: GCF_964276395.1. NCBI lineage: Eukaryota > Metazoa > Chordata > Actinopteri > Perciformes > Gasterosteidae > Gasterosteus > Gasterosteus aculeatus. The sequence goes on along the minus strand of NC_135692.1, from coordinate 17,403,606 downwards.
GTACCGATACTACTACTACTGATACTACTACTACTGATACTACTATTACTGATACTACTACCACTGATACTATTACTGATACTACTATTACTGATTCTACTAGTACTGATACTACTACTACTGATACTACTAGTACTGATACTACTACTACTGATACTACTAGTACTGATACTACTACTACTGATACTATTATTACTGATACTACTACTACTGATACTACTATTACTACTATTACTGATACTACTAGTACTGATACTACTATTACTGATACTACTACTACTGATACTACTAGTACTAATACTACTACTACTGATACTACTAGTACTGATACTGATACTACTAGTACTGATACTACTACTACTGATACTACTAGTACTGATACTACTATTACTGATACTACTACTACTACTACTACTGATACTACTATTACTGATACTACTACTACTGATACTACTAGTACTAATACTACTACTACTGATACTACTAGTACTGATACTGATACTACTAGTACTAATACTACTACTACTGATACCACTAGTACTGATACTGATACTACTAGTACTGATACTACTACTACTGATACTACTACTACTGATACTACTAGTACTGATACTACTATTACTGATACTACTACTACTGATACTACTATTACTACTATTACTGATACTACTAGTACTGATACTACTAGTACTGATACTACTACTACTGATACTACTACTACTGATACTACTATTACTGATACTACTACTACTGATACTACTACTACTGATACTACTAGTACTGATACTACTATTACTACTATTACTGATACTACTAGTACTGATACTACTATTACTGATACTACTACCACTGATACTATTATTACTGATACTACTACTACTGATACTACTAGTACCGATACTACTACTACTGATACTACTACTACTGATACTACTATTACTGATACTACTACCACTGATACTATTACTGATACTACTATTACTGATTCTACTAGTACTGATACTACTACTACTGATACTACTAGTACTGATACTACTACTACTGATACTACTAGTACTGATACTACTATTACTGATACTACTACTACTGATACTACTATTACTACTATTACTGATACTACTATTACTGATACTACTACTACTGATACTACTAGTACCGATACTACTGATACTACTACTACTGATACTACTATTACTGATACTACTACCACTGATACTATTACTGATACTACTATTACTGATTCTACTAGTACTGATACTACTATTATTGATACTACTACCACTGATACTATTACTGATACTACTATTACTGATACTCTAATCTGTACTACTACTGATACTACTATTACTGATACTGCTGTTACTGATACTACTATTACTGATACTGCTATTACTGATACTCTAAGCTGTACTACTACTGATACTACTACTACTGATACTACTACTACTGATACTACTACTACTGATACTACTATTACTGATACTGCTATTACTGATACTCTAAGCTGTACTACTACTGATACTACTACTACTGATACTACTATTACTGATACTCTAAGCTTTACTACTACTGATACTACTATTACTGAAACTACTACTACTGATACTACTATTACTGATACTCTAATCTGTACTACTACTGATACTACTATTACTGATACTGCTGTTACTGATACTACTACTACTGATACTACTACTACTGATACTACTATTACTGATACTGCTATTACTGATACTCTAAGCTGTACTACTACTGATACTACTACTACTGATACTACTATTACTGATACACTAAGCGTTACTACTACTGATACTACTATTACTGATACTCTAAACTGTACTACTACTGATACTACTATTAATGATACTACTACTACTGATACTACTATTACTGATACTCTAAGCTGTACTACTACTGATACTACTATTACTGATACTCTAAGCTGTACTACTACTGATACTACTATTACTGATACTCTAAGCTGAACTACTACTGATACTATTATTACTGATACTCTAAGCTGTACTACTACTGATACTACTATTACTGATACTACTACTACTGATACTACTATTACTGATACTCTAAGCTATACTACTACTGATACTACTACTACTGATACTACTGATACTACTACTACTGATACTATTACTGATACTCTAAGATGTACTACTACTGATACTACTATTACTGATACTCTAAGCTGTACTACTACTGATACTACTATTACTGATACTACTATTACTGATACTCTAAGCTGTAATACTACTGATACTACTATTACTGATACCACTGCTACTGATACTCAAACCTGTACTACTACTGATACTACTATTGCTGATACTCTAAACTGTACTACTACTGATACTACTATTACTGATACTCTAAGCTGTACTACTACTGATACTACTATTACTGATACTCTAAGCTATACTACTACTGATACTATTACTGATACTTTAAGCTGTACTACTACTGATACTACTACTACTGATACTACTATTACTGATACCACTACTACTGATACTCCAACATGTACTACTACTGATACTACTATTACTGGTACTCTAAGCTGTACTACTACTGATACTATTATTACTGATACCACTGCTCCTGATACTCAAACCTGTACTACTACTGATACTACTATTACTGATACTCTAAACTGTACTACTACTGATACTACTATTACTGATACTCTAATCTGTACTACTGATACTACTACTACTGATACTATTACTGATACTCTAAACTGTACTACTACTGATACTACTATTACTGATACTACTACTACTGATACTACTATTACTGATACTCTAAGCTGTACTACTACTGATACTACTATTACTGATACTCTAAGCTGTACTACTACTGATACTTGCTGTCGGCTGCTGCAAGCATGCGCACGTACAGATACGTGCGCATGTGTTGGGGTGGAAAAGTTTTTTTTAATCCAGACTTTCTTGGGGTCGTTCGGGAGTCGGGTTAAAATAAGATTTTAAGTGATGATCAATAATACAAGAATATGATCAATATTATTCATAATTCATACTACTGTTGGTCTTTTCTACTGTTCTTTAATGCAGCCGTTCGTCTTTATTATTTCTATACTATAGTATTACTACTTCAACTAAAGTAAAGAATCTGAATACTTCCTCTGACACTGAATATATAAATTGGATATTTCAACCGTTGAGAACAATTATGATAAAATAAATTCCTGCAGTAATGTACGTTCAATTTTTTTCTTCTCTGATTGTTTGAAAAACAATCTTAATACATTTTAAGTTATTTCAACAAAGAGAAACTTTAGTTCACAAAGTTTATTCTCAGATTAAAGTGATTCAGTTCAGTACAAAACATTCTACTTAAAAAAATACTCTTCAGTCACATTAATACTCATCTACAAACATTCAACGTCTCTCTACACTATAAAAAACAACCTACCCAATAAATGTGAGGTAACAGTTTGCACTCGGTGTGTTTGAGTAGATTTCACATGTTTATAGTAAATCATACCTACGTTTTACAACTAAGACACAATGAGTTTAAGTCTACCGAACACTAACCAACAAATATATTAACTACATTGTAAGCACTTAATATCTAATCATTGTTATTAACAATTACTTATTCAGGGAAGGTAAGCGACTTTAAAAAAGTCAATTTTATTAGGCTGTAGTTGCTACTGTCAAAGGGTTAGTAAATCTTCTTCTGAATCGTCTTCATCAGTAAACATTACCAGAATAACTAAATAAACTAAGGTTGTTCAATATGTTGTAACATTAATCTGATAATTTAGATAGAAAATCTATAACCATAAATACGTCCTTTCAATAAAACAGATTCACATTTACCGAAATAAACGATATATGAATGAACAGCAGACAGTGAGGCAATGGTCAACAAGACAGATAAGACAACATAGTGCAAGAGGAGTAAAATAAAATATAATAACATATGCTATGGGTTAGTATATAGGACTATGTGTTAGTTTAAAAATAAAGTTTTAAAAAATGTTGAAAAGTTCAAAAATAAAGTGCACCAGCGGACAGAAAGTGACAAGTGAGCGGTGGGATGTCAGAGTCAGTCAGTGGGGGACCGGCTCTGTTGATGAGGTCTTGGTCCTGATGGACCTCAGCCTCCTGCCAGATGGAAGGGGCACAAACAGGTTTTGTCCGGGGTGGGAGGGGTCGGCTACCATCTTTTTAGCTGCTTCAGAGACCTGGAAGCGAACGAGTCCTGCAGGGACGGCAGATTGCAGCCGATCACCCTCTCTGCAGAGCGGAGGACACGCTGCAGCCTGCCCTTGTCCTTGGCTGTGGCTGCAGCGTACCACACGGTGATGGAGGAGCAGAGGACGGACTCCATGATGGCCGTGTAGAAGTGGACCATCATCGTCTTTGGCAGGTTGAATTTCTTCAGCTGCCTCAGGAAGAACAATCTCTGCTGAGCCTTCTTGGTGATGGAGCTGATGTTCAGCTCCCACTTGAGGTCCTGGGTGATGATGGAGCCCAGGAAACGGAAGGAGTCCACAATAGTGACGGGGGAGTCACACAGGGTGATGGGGGAGGGTGGGGCTCTGTTCCTCCGGAAATCCACAACCATCTCCACTGTCTTTAGAGCGTTGAGCTCCAGGTTGTTCTGACTGCACCACGACACCAGATGGTCAGACTCCACCTGTAGGCGGACTCATCCCCACCAGAGATCAGTCCAATGAGGGTGGAGTCAACCGCAAACCTCATGAGCTTGACGGAAAATAATTATAGAGGTAGAATAAATATTACTGGCCCTCAGTCTTTTAATACAAACAGATTTTAGGTTGCTTCAGAAACAATATCTTCAATCAGTCCATGAAGTTCTCCATTAGCAGGTCAGTCTTGCTGTGTCTGCAGCGTCCCGGCCAGCCGGTCCCAGTGGGTGAAGTAAGGGGCGTAGTTGCAGTTGGACCTGAGGTGGTGCAAGTCGTGGTGGCGGGACCCGCCGTACAGCCCCAGCGGCACCAGGCGATGGGTGGAGCAGGGCAGGTCGTAGCCGCAGTGGTCCTCCACCGACAGCCAGATGTTGAGCAGGAAGAAGAGCAGCTCCGTCAGCGGGTGGCAGCCCAAGAGAACCGGGCTCATCGCGGCAAAGAAGCCGAGACTGAGAGTCTCCCAAGCCCCGGAGTGCTCGGTGGTGAGGGAGGAGGTGGAGGAGAAGGTGTGGTGCACCTGGAGGAGGAGCAACGTCAGGGTGGAGTGACAACAACACACTAAGGTTTCTCATTTAATAACTTGTTCTTGTTTTATTTGTGATGTCCTTCATGTTCATGGGAGGTTTTTCCTTCTTTTATCATTAGCATGATGCTCAGATTATAATTAAATGTTTCTAACTCTCTCTGACATGTTTACATCTCTGTAACATATTTATTATTTGTTAATACTATTAATATTACAGGTTATTAGTGATTCATGTCATTACCCGATATTTCATACAAGATTTATTATTACTAATACTATACATATTTTATATGAACTTGTCTTACATATTTACATGATTAATACTCTTTTCATTAACAAGAAAATCTAATATCTGAAAATTAAATATGTGTCATTTTGTCCAAACATCTTAAGTTTAAAACGACACATACAACTTGGATTTGATTGGTTATAGTATCAGCTGAGATGATAATCATTATCTCCTCCACAGGTGGGTCTCGGTTCAGGTACGCACCTTGTGGAAGCTGCGGTAGAGCCATGGGACCCTGTGGTGCAGCAGGTGCCAGACGAAGCTCTGGAAGTCAAACAGCAGCAGGCAGACCAGCAGCTGGGCCAGCACGCGGCCAAGGGCCGGGGCCTCCTGGGGCAGGTGTAGGGGCCTCAGGTACCAGTGCATCACCGTCACTGGGAAGAGGAACACCACGTGGTTGTAGAGCGTCAGAGCCAAGCAGCTCCATGCTGAGGCCCAGCTCACGGAGCTCTGAGACTGCAGCTTGTACCGGCGCACCAGGGCCCACCTGGAGGACAGCAGGTCCAGCAGCAAGAAGGGGGCGCAGCAGGACAGATAGGCAGAGAGCGAGAAGAGGACGGGGAAGACAGGGGACTGTAAGAGGGACAAGTGTCCGAGCAGAAAGGTCCACAGAGGCTGAAGCAGCATCCTGTCTCAGTCATTAAGAGATTCATTCCTGAGGAGCCACTACTGCCTTTATAGCCACTAGGCCCCGCCCACATTCGCAACGTCACCACGTCCTTATAAGGACTCTTCCTGCGAGATAGAAAAGTATCTGAGCAGCGAGTTGAGACAGAGGTGAAGGAACCCCCCCCATTCAGGTGTGGCTCACCTGCTGGTCACGTGACCACTGAGACACTCCGCGTGTTCAGAGGTTTTCGTGAACGTGTTGAACTCTTCTTCTGTGGTGCACTGCTGACCCCTACTGGACTTCACAGGACGTACATTTAGGAATACAAATGTAGACTTCAGCCTAGTTTATGCTTCTGCGTTTTCAGAGCGACGCAGACGCAAGACCCCCTTGCGTGTCCCTTGCGTGTCCCTTGCGTGTCTTTTCAGACCCCCTTGCGTGCGTTGACCCATTTCTCTGGACTAGCGTCTAAAGCGACGCAGCGTCCTGCAGCAGCAGGCTGTGATTGGTCTGCTGACTACGTCCTTTACGGAGTCTCACATCTCCGTTTTCACAGCACAATACGGCCGTTATTAAAAGGAAGAACGTTTACGAGAGAACGGATCAGATTGAAGAGCTTTTAAATATGAGCGCTTGTACAAGTCGTCATTGGCGGACGATGAGGACGCCGGATGGCCTCTGATTCATGGAGGGAGATCTCCACAAACGAGGGAACAAAGTCGTGGAGGAAAATACGGGACAAATGTGTCCAATAAATAAATAGACGTGACTCTCTAGATCGTCTGTGTGTGTGGAAGTCGTTGGTTGCTTTATTTATGTATCATAGACTTTATCGCCCCGTGCATCCACACTGCTGCTTTTCATCAAGGACACATTTGTCCCGTATTTTCCTCCACAACTTAGTGAACCTCTCGACCGGCAAACCGGCGTTTGCGGAGATCTCCCTCCGTTGATCTAACCCGCTAAACGCCAGGAGATGTGAAGGGTCTCTCTGAAAACGCAGAAGCATAAAGTAGGCTTTAAGGAAAGGAGCCTCCTACCACAATAGATACAAGAAGAAGAAGAAGACCCGGAAGACAAACCAGAAACACTTCCGCTCCCTCCTTCGGTTTGCTGTTAGCTAACTGATGTCACACCTATTTCTTCTAAAGTGGCACTTTCATGTATTGTTAAACATATTAAAACAACCCACAACCAACTGAGCTTATTAATGCTAGCTGGTTAGCATTAGCCGTTAGCCTCCGTCGATTCAGGGGTGCAGAGTCCGCTGTTAGCCGACAGGATGAGCTCCTCTGCGGGTCTGCACACACAGCTAGCCGCCGTCATGGAGTCGCTGGTCCACGCGGCGGTGGCGGAGCTGAATAAGCTGGTGGAGGACAGTTCCACCTTCCAGCTCCACCTGGAGAGCCGGACCGGAGAGGGGCCCCGCAGCCGGGAGAAGATGGTGAGGAGCTGCTGGGTCCCCGGATGATGACGTGTGTTACGTGTGCTTCTGTTCAGCTTCTGTAGTTCAAACTCAGTTACGGAAGAGAAATAAAATGAAACTTAATAAACACAGAAATAGAAAAAAAGAGTCTCCCACGCTCGGCCTCCCCAACATGAGCCACATGTGCCACTAAAGGGCTGATGTTGACCTCTGTGTGACCTCTGATCCCGTCAGGCGCAGTTTGCCTCTGTCATGGAGACTCTAGGGAACGAGGCTTTGGGGAAGATCATAAATGTGGTGGATGAAGCCAAACTGTCACTGGAGCCTCCGTCGGGTTGGGGGGGCAGGAGACCCCGGACCAGTGTCCTCAACATCCTCAACGACGCACACGTCGGTACGTACACAGGCCCCGCCCACACAGATCCACCAGGTGGCGATGTCATACTAAGGATGTGTGTGCTCTGCCCGTCCCAGAGGCAGAGCACTCGTACGGAGTCCGACCCGAGACCCCCGATGCTCACAGGCCCACTCAGGTAAGACTCACCTGTCGCTAAGTGGTGCGTTCACTGACCTGACTGACGTCTGTTCGCTTGCATGACTGTGCAGACCAAACCAGAGAACGAGGTGACCGAGAACACGTTTATCCCGGCGGTGACGGTCAAAGACGAACACCGCAACATCAAGCCGGGAGCCATCGCTGAGCGTGAGTACCTGATCAATACCCAGCTGATCGGTGTCTGATCAAAAGACGCTGCTCTCAGTCACAAACACGTCCGATTAAGGCCAGATGTTTTCCTTCCTTCCCCAGGAGCTCGAGTTGAAGCCACCGACCCGGTGACCTCTGACCTCCAGCAGCCGGGGTTTGTTCTGCAGAGCGTCACGTGGAAATACTTCTCGTGCGCAGCGTGCGGTAAATCGTTCACGTCTCAGAGCAACCTGACATCTCACCGCCGCGTCCACACCGGCGAGAAGCCGTTCGCCTGCGGGGTCTGCGGCCGGGCGTTTGCTCAGCGACAAAGTCTGCAGAGCCACGGCAGAACACACACCGGCGAGCGTCCTTACGAGTGCCCACAGTGCGGCAAGCACTTTGCCAAGCAGACGCAGCTAAAGACGCACGCCGTCGTGCACACAGGGGAGAAACCACACGGCTGCGAGGTGTGCGGCCGGCGCTTCAACCTGCTGCAGAACCTGCAGCGCCACGCGCACACGCACACCGGCGAGAAGATCTACGTGTGCAGCGCTTGTGGAAAAGGCTTCACCCGCGCCGTCAGCCTGAAGACGCACCAGCTCATCCACAGCGGGCTGAAGCCCTTCCAGTGCGAGCAGTGCCCCAAAGCCTTCCGCCATGCCGTCAACCTCAAGAACCACCAGAGGGTCCACAGCGGCCTGCGGCCCTTCTGCTGCGACCTCTGCGGGAAGACCTTCCGGCAGTCGGTGAACCTGAAGATCCACCAGAGGATCCACACCGGCGAGCGGCCTTTCGGGTGCCACGAGTGCGGCAAGACGTTCAGCCAGCAGAGCAGCCTGATCTCTCACGGGCGCACGCACTCCGCCGAGCGGCCGTTCGCCTGCAGCTTCTGCGACAAGAGGTTCAACAACGCCAACAGCCTGAAGCTGCACCTGCGCGTGCACACCGGGGAGAAGCCCTACACCTGCGACGCGTGTGGCAAGACCTTCAGCCAGGGCAGCCACCTGAGGACGCACAAGAGACACGTGCACGCCGGCGGCAAGCAGTACATCTGTGACAAGTGCGGGAAGAGATACTCGGACCAGCGCAACCTAAAGCTGCACAAGTGCGGCTACGCGTGAGCGTTAAATGGGGCGTTTTCTCATTGGGGGTTGGTGCAGTTGGCGAGGAGGGGAAGGAGACCTTTTTAAGTACTACAGTACCCATGAGCCTTTTGGTTGTGAAAATGAACAAGTGATGTCACCTGACACGAGCCTCGCCACTAAACAAATCCTTCTGATTGGTTGGAACTGCGTAGTTCTGCTGAAATGGTTTGTACCTGAGTACATCGATGGTTTTATCATTTTAAAGATACATTTTTTATTTGTTACAAAATAAATGGATTCAACCTATCATCCAGTTTGCCCTTTAACCTCTTAAGCCCCAAAGGCCTCCTGGCTGGGAGAAGACGTAGCGAATAACTGCCTTAATGAATTCAGAAAGCTATATTTGGAGTCACATATCAAAATAAACAGCTGGACCTGAGCTGCAAGTGGATGTAAACCATTTGTACGTGCTCCAAACACAACTACCAGATGTCAACCTTCCTATACGCCAACTAGTCATCCCACTCGCCGCATTTCTGGCTTTAACTCTACAACACGTTATGCTGTAAAGACACAATATCTCCGATTAAAACTGACATCCCACAGGTTACGGACCTAAAAGTGAGTCCTGCTAACGTCAAGCATCTGCGAGGTAAGAGCCAAAGAACGCCAACAACAGAAATCTCTTATCAAACAGTAGTCAAAAGTATTCTTTCCTCAGCTGTTTAGCTATGAAAGATGTATTTTCCCCAGTGAGCCCACATGGAAATACGTTCATCTACTTGCTGTGCGGTTCAGGGTGATGTTGTGACCACGGGGGATAGAATGGCCGCGTATACCAGGTGGCGATTTCCACTTGACTGACTTTTATTGGCTAACGGTTCTGTCAATCACATTTTGGTGGCTCACGATTCAAACGAGATGCCAATCACTCAAATTGAGTTATTGGTTGCAAAGGTAATTACAATCGGAGGGGTGGAGGGAGAACTTTCTTCTGCTTCACTTAATCATTGTCAGATGGGGCTGTGACTTGGGATGCAAAGCTGCAATGCATCATTCCAAAGTGGTAAACATCCTGAAAGTGTTTTTATTTCTGCTCTGTTCCATTTTTATTTACTCTTAACCAGTAACAAATACATCTGACCAAATCTTATAGGAGTTCTTCTATTACATCACAAAAAGTATTCAAATAGACCGTAGGGTTGTAGAGATATAAAAAATGTACATGCAAATTCTGAGCAGAGGCCTAAAAATGGATGGCTTTTAAGAGCCTTTAAAGTGGTGTTTATGTGTGGGTTTTTAAACACGTTTGTATTCAATTCAATTTCCTTTTCATTTTATATTGTATAGCCCAAAATCCCAAATCAGCCTCACAGGGCTTTACAGTCTGTACACATGAGACATCGTCCGTCCTGAAACCCTCACATCGACAGGAAAAACTCCCCAACAAATGAAAAAATGACAGACAATCCTTCTATCAGCATGGACGGACTACAATGATGTCATGTGTACAGAATGACCCATGTACAATACATTCAATTCCTATAACGGAGATAATTCAAATATTGCGAGTAGTAAGCAGGTGTACGGCAGGAGGACTGCAGGGACAACCAGCATCACATGGACCACATGGAACCAGCATCACATGGAACCAGCATCAGAAGGAACCACCATCAGATGTAAGGAAAGGCAATTTTATTTGTGTAGCACATTTCAACAACAAGGCAATTCAACCATTAACCACCATCCATAGAAGCCGGTTGGGAGGGAAAACACAAAGACTTCAGGAAACAAGCAAAGTCTGTACTGTTGGTTTATGATGACAGAAATAATAATGTGACTGATATGTATAATAATAATGGTGTTAGAAGCAGCAGGTGTCAGCAGGACCAACATCCAGACAGAACCATGATCCATGGAAACCTGCGAGGCGAGAAGGAACAAATGCTCAGGGGATGAAGCTGAATTAGTGATGTGCATTAATCAGATGTGAATTCTTATAGATGGAGTCGTGAGAGGAGCTCGGTGTGTCCTAAGAAGTCCCCTGGCAGTCTAAGCCTGTAGCAGCTTAACTAAGGGCTGGTCCAGGCTAACCCGAGCCAGCCCTAACTATAGGCAGGATCAAAGAGGAAAGTTTTAAGTTTTATCTTAAATGAGCCCGACTGAATCTGCCCCCCGGACTGAAAGTGGAACCTGGTTCCACAAAAGAGGAGCTAACTGAAGGCTCTGGCTCCCATCCTACTTTTTAAGAGCAGCCTGATAATAAAGAATTGCAGTCTAGAAGTAACAAACACTTTGGGACAGGAAGCTGATGATTTCGATATATTACGTAGATGAAAAGGGTGGTACTTATGTATCAAATTTGTATATGCATTCTATACATAGACGATGAATTCAACCTTCATCATCGATCCTCTTGGTTCCGCCTGACGATGTTCATCCATGTGATGAAGTCCAGTGACGAAGGCTGACGTCAGCCTTCGTCACTGGACTTCAATATGGCGCCTTTGCGCCCCGGGCTCACCTGTCCCCGCAGAGGATGAGAGAGAGCGGCCGCACCTCGCGTCGCTCCGCCGGCCTGAGGGCTCCGTGTCCCGGTGTGACGCTCCCGAGTACTGCGCTGTCTCTTCGCCAAGGAAGGATCCGTCACGGCCGCCTTGGTTTCTGCCGAGCAGCGCTGGCAGGAGATCCGCAGAGGTGAGTGAAAAAGTCACGGACAACAGCGGAAACAAGGGGGGCTGGCCTTCAAAATAAAACGTACTGTAGCCGGGTAGTGCGCCTACACGTGTCAATAACACAAGAACAACCCGGAGCTCCAGTTCTGCGCCAAACCGTCCGCAACTTTATTTATATCTTTTTTCACAACACCACCTCAACTTCCTCTCCTTCCATCTCCCCCTTCACAACAAAAGCCCCCACACCGGAACACCTATGTAACAATAGCTTACAGTAGGCTACTATAACAAGACCGGAAACCAAGTCAATCTGATAATAAAATGTTTGAAAGCCATATAAAGATAAACTATGAATGAATACGAAGATATATGGAAAGTGGTGAATCGTTAAATAAACATTGAGATGGATTTAAAAGTAGTCTTTCCAGTCTTTGCCCTCTCAAAGGGAGACAAAACATATCTTACTGAAATACTTTTACTTTCACAGACAGGAAGTTTGTTTGTTGAAGTGAAATGGAAAGGAGCAAGATTGCGTCTTCGCAGCATCATCATCATCATCATCATCATCGTTGCTGTTTCCCCTCCTCCTCCTCCACTGCTGATGTCATAGCCCAGCAGCTCACAGGTTCAGGACACAGCAAGTGTTTGGACCTCACTACCTGTTCGCTCTGCTCCGGCACGGGGCGACTAATGAGATGCTGTTCTGACAGTCAGGGGGCGGGGCCTAGTCTGCGATATGACATCTCCCAAACTAAAAGGATGAATCAAAGTGTGGAAGTGAAGTGTCTGTCAGCGAGCTCAAACAGGGCGTCGTCCTGTACCGAGGGATCACAGGTTAACTGCTGTGGGGGCGGGGCTTCTGGCAAGTCCACCTGCTCTGCGTCGCCATCGGAGGCCTGTCAGTGTGTAAACCATGTGACCAACCCCTCAGAGGGGGAGTTCACCTCTGACCTCCAAGTGGTCAGCTCCGATGATGACGCCTTCACTGCAGAGCCCACAGCGCCAGGTGGGCAGAGACTCGCCACTCGTCACTGCAGGAATACGTTCAAGTGCCGCCGCAGGCAGAGCGCTCCGGGTCAGATGGAGCAGGACGACGGAGACTCTGAGTCCGAGCTACAGTCCAGGAGACCGGGACTCGCCGAGTACTTCAGCAGGTATTGTAGACACGAGGCAATGCCAGATCAATGCCCGATTGATGACTGTATTACGAGGCGTGCCATATAGCTCAGATAATGAGGTAATGCACAGTGTCCATCCTGTTCCCTTGTGTCCTCAGCAGGAAGCAGCGGCCCCTCAGTCACAACGTCCCTGGGTGGAAGCTGTTTGGTAAAGTTCCTCCCAAACAAAGTCCCAGCAAACAGTCTCAGGTCATCCAGCAGGTAAAGACTGTCAAAATAAAAGTAGTATAGCAGGTGGAATAGAAGTATTTTCAAAATAAAAGACAAGTGTAGCTGGCTTTAATCAACACCTGTGCTTTTCTCTCGTTGTCATGATGTCGTTGCAGGAGTTCAAGGCGCGGCAGGTTGCGACATGCAGCTCTTCTACCCATCATGCCGCGGGGCAGCAGAGCAAGAGGAAGGTGGAGTTTGAGCCGCTGTCGACCACAGCGCTAATCTTGGAGGACCGGCCGCCGTACGACTACTTCCTGTCTCTCTACTTCCTGTCTCTCTACCACCTTCTTGTGTCCTCACATTGTGTCTGTGTGTAGGAACCTTCCAGCCAAGTCGGCGGAGGAGACACAGAGACACAGACAGCAGTACGAGGACATGGTGGCCGAAGCCAAGAGGATGGGTATTGATATACCCTACAGCGCCTCCCACGCGGGTGGAGCTTAACATTGCATATGTTTTGACTACTTTTCTCATAATGCTCTTGGGGCTGAAGGGAGATCCTGAGAATCTCGTGGTTCCTGTTTGCCTCCCTTCAGAGCTAAAGGAGGCTCAGAGGAGGCAGCAGCAGAAAGAGGAGAGGTTCAGACAGGAGGAGGAGATCTCCAACACCTCGCTGGTCTGGAACCAGCACATCCTGCCGCGCTGGGACGCCATGTGGGTGATGATGTCATGGGGGTCTGTTTTGATGTCAGATTTTATAGTGATGTCAGAAAGGCTGTGATGGTCATTGTGTTAGGAGGTCCAGTCGTCGGGCTCGGGACTTGTGGTGGGGGGGTTTACCCCCCAGCGTCAGAGGGCGGGTCTGGAGCCTCGCCGTTGGCAACGAGCTCAACATCACTGCAGGTACCTACAACACGGAGGAGCTTTTATCCTCCTCCTAACTTTTCTTTCCTCGTTATCTTTCTGATAACGCTCCACCTTCTACTCATCCTCCTAACTCTCCTTATCCTCTAACCCTCCTCCTCTTCCTCAGAGCTCTACCAAATCTTCCTGTCCAGAGCCAAGGAGAAGTGGACGGGCGTCCTTGGGACTGAGGGTAAATATAAGACCTGGTGGAGCTAGTTGTGATGGTATCGTCTGACTCACCTGGACCTGTTTACCTGCAGACGGCACAGAGCTCATCAGGCGGGATATCTCCAGGGCGCTGCCCTCGCTCTGCGTCTTCCACAAGGTGAAACACTCACCTGGTGTGTTCACCTCCAGACAGGAAGTCAACTCGCACTTTCTTTTTGTAGGGCGGACCATACCACAACCTGCTGCAAAGCATTCTGGGAGCGTACACTTGTTACTGACCTGACGTGGGATATGTGAGTCTTACACACACAGGTAAAGTGTAAGAATGCTTCGGATAGAGATGCTGTAGACCTGTCACCCCCCCCCCCCCCCCTCCAGGTGCAGGGTATGTCCTCCATCGCAGCAATGTTGATCCTGAACATGGACGAGGTTCAGGTCTTCATCAGCTTCTCCAACCTGGTCAACAGACGCTGTCAGCTGTCTTTTTACAGAGTGGACCACGAGCAGGTACGCAGGCACCTCTCTCACGCTCTACCTGTACTTCACCACACCCTTTACCTGGACTTGGACCCGAACCACAACGATGACCTGGACCTGGACCCAGACCACAACAACGACCTGTTACATTTCATTTATATAGCGCTTTTCCAAATGCTCAAAGACAGGATGGAAGGTGATTGTGGAGCATGTTGGTGAGGTAGGAGGGGGCCTGAATATGGAGGGCTTTGTCAGTGAGGAGAAGGATTTGGTATTTGATCCGTTGTGGGATGGGGAGCCAGTGGCGTTTCCGGACAGGCCTAGACCAGGACCACAGCCTTTACCTGGTCTCTCTCTCTCTCCAGATGCTCAGGTATTTCGGCGCCTTCCAGGTGTTCTTCCGGGAGCTTCTCCCTCAACTCTTCCTTCACTTCCAGTCTTCAGGTGTGACTCCGGACCTCTACCTCATGGACTGGTGAGTCAGACCTCAGGTACAGTCAGTAGGCAAACTGCTATCCTAGCTTAGAACGGTTTTCCCCTCCAGGATCCTGACCCTCTATGTGAAGACCCTCCCTCTGGATGTGGCGAGCAGAGTGTGGGACGTGTTCTTCCGGGATGGGGAGGAGTTCCTGTTCAGGGTGGCTCTGGGAATCCTGAGACTCCACCAGGACGTCCTGCTGCAGATGGACCTGGTTGGCATCGGTGAGGCGGCGCCTGACCCCAAACCCTCAACCTTGTTAAAAAAACATTAACTCAATCGATCCTCCCCCAGCTCAATTCCTGTCCCACCTGCCCGACGGAGGGCTGCTCTCCAATAGGCTGTTCTCCTGCATCCTGGCCACGCCCCTGCTAAGTGGGAACAGGAAGTGGACTCAGGTGAGTCGCATGACGAGTACGAGTAAGGTTAAAATAAATAAAACCGTGTTCTGTTTTTCTGTCTCAGGTTTTGTTGTCCTGTTGAGACGCCGAGGGCATCAGCTGATCTGCTTATGAACTTATAACTTCACTTCATCTACTCAACATCACGTCTCAGTCATCGATCTTTATTCCTTTCTCTAATAAAACATTTAAAGATATACTTAAGCTGCTAATGTGAGAAGCATATAAATATGTTTGACTGGTATTGTATGAATACATATTAATGAATATGCTATTGCATTATTTTCTTTAATAATTTGTATATCTTTTTATTTTCAAATGGCTGTCCCATTAATTACTGTCTTAAGTATCTATTGAGTAATTTATTATTGTGTGAGGTCACAAGCTTTAGTTCTCCAAAGAGGAACAACACTAAAACAAACATTTAATATTCTACATTTTCTTTTTAATGTTTGAATATTGTCAACGAACTGTTGATTCTGTTGTTTTATTCATTTTATATGTAACTGTATGTAAATACATATTAACTTTGTTTATTGTCCTTAGTATTTTTATTTAATAAATAATTTAAAATAAATGTAATAATAAATGTCCCTTCCTGATGTATCCTGCTGTCTGACCTCCAGCCACTAGGGGCGGTGCTCACCAGCCTGCTCGATCACTTCCGGTTCATCGGTCTAAAACCGGATATCCGGTCAACACGCGTGTGGAAACAAACCGAAGCTTCTTCACCAAAACACACCGACACGTTGAGTCACAAACAGCCGAGAGGGGCGATCAAAATTGGGCCTGAAGCTGCGGAGAGAGACGGAGAGTTTGTGCCGCCATGGCTCCGGTAAGTACCGGGACGTAAAACCGTTAAAGGACCCGTCACCGGGAGTGGAGCCCGTCCGTCTCACACCGGACTCCATAGACCGAGAAAGAGCCACACCGTGTGGAACAACAAGTCTTTTGACCCAACGACTGTTTTTTTTTTTTATTGAATTCTGTCGCTGTAGACTGAAGCAGATTCTGTTTCACTGAATATAAAGTTCAAACTCCTCTTGATAAAAAAATAAGCATCTTATTGACGAAGTTATTTATATATTAGTTGTTAAATAAAACATCTGACTAACAAACACATCTCTGTTAAAGTAGAATTTGTTTCAATCAACTGAATCTTATTTAATGAAAAACCGCAAAGCATTGTGGGAGACCAAGTAATCCGTGAGAAATAACCCTGACCCCTCTCTCTGACCCCCCCAGCCCCGCTCTAAGAAGCGCCGCCCGACGTTCCGCCGCCTGCTGAAGACGAGCGGCCTGAAGCTGGAGAACAAGCTGAACAACCGTCGGAATAAGCAGGAGAACGTTGCCAAAAAGCAGCGGAAGGAGCATAAGAAGCTGCGGGCGGCAGTGAAGGATTCAGCCATCAGGAAGCCCCGCCCCCTGGAGACGTACCGGAAGAGGCCCGGTAAGGGGGGGGGTGTCGAGGAGGTGTTCTCCCACAGTGCACTGCTCAGTGTTCTCACCTGATCAATATGTGTCTCACAGAGGAAGAGGAGGATGAGGAGTTCCTGGAGAGTCTGCCCACTGACATGATGGAGGATGACGACGTGCAGCAGATGACCGCCATGGCTCGCCACGCCTCCTTTGTCACCCGGGACCTGTCGTCATGGTAACTCACACACTCAGAAAACACATGGCAACACGGTGTCAAACCAAGCGACTGACCATGGTGTGCTTGTTTGGGGGGCGGCGCATCCCAGCGGCCCGGTGCACGGCGGGAAGAAGAGGAGCGCCGAGGTGATGCGAGGGCACGAGAAGGTTCCCAGGAAGCTGAAGAGGACTGAGGAGAAGGAGGTGATCCACCTACTGCCCATCAAAGACCAGAGGGGGGTGGTCCTTCGCAGCGTGGAGAGAGGTGTATTGATCGGATATTGATCCGCAGTGATTGAGTTATGTTGATGAAGATGTTTCGTTAAATGTTCGTAAAGTTGTGTTGGTAAAATCAAGGTGTTCGCTTGCAGTCGTCCAAAAGCAGCCTCAGGAGGAGGAAGAGGAGGACGATACTGCTGAAGAGCTGGAGGTTGAAATCGGTACGAGTGACCTTGACCCTGAAACCTCATGGACAACCTGTTAATATCACCGATGAGTCACAGGCCTCAACATGATGAACTTCCTCCTCAGAGCCGCTGGAGGAGGCGCTGACCTCAGAGCAGCGAGAGCAGCTCCGAGTTCACAAGATCAACGAGAGGAGGCTGTGCATCGCCCGCCTGGGGTCAGCCGTGGTGTCCGACCCCTACAGCAACGTGAGGCCGCCCTGCTGACCTGAGACCAGCCTCCGCGTGCAGGCGCCATGAGTGACCTGTGTGTGTGTGTGTGTGTGTCCCAGATTAAGCGGGTGAAGGAGATGCGCGGCATGCTGATGGAGTCCGACCCCTCGGTGGCGGTAACGGTTAGAAAGCTGGTGATGGTTTCTCTGATGGAGATCTTTAAAGACGTGGCCCCCACCTACAGGATACGACCTCTGACCCCCGAGGAGAAGGCCTCGAAGGTAACCAGCGCCTGCGTCCTTAAGTGGGCTCCTCCATCTGGTCCTGACTCATTAACATTTGTTTGTTCTCATGGACTGCAGGTGAAGAAGGACACTCAGCTGATCAGAGACTTTGAGGAAGGTTTGGTGAGTCAGTATAAGTTCTACCTGGAGGACCTGGAGCAGACCATCAAAGGTACACAACCACAGTAGCACACAGGCACACACACAGGCTGGTGATCCAGGTGCTAGTTGGTGTGTTTGACCTCCACCTGCAGACTGGAAGCAGCAGAAGAAGAAGCGCAGCCAGGCAGTGGGCTTCCAGTCCTACCTGGGCTTGGCTCAGGTGGCCATACGTTGCCTCTGTGAGCTGCTGCTCGCCCTCCCCCACTTTAACTTCCACAACAACATCATCGTGGTCCTCGTCCCCCTCATGAACGACGCCGAGCCGCAGGTGAGCTCCAGTGTCTGTGTGACACGCACGTGGTGTGACAGGCGTTTGATGCGTTCAGGTGTCTCTCTGTTACAGGTGTCGGGTATATGCTGTGATGCGTTCAGGAAGCTCTTCCAGCAGGACAAAGAGGGCGGGGCTTCTTTGGCCACTGTGCGTGTCATCTCCGGCCTCGTCAAGAGCCTCAACTTCAACGTCAGGCCTGAGGTGATGAATCAAACGCACCCACCAATGTCATTAGTTTATTAGTGAAGTCAGACCCTCCCACAGACTGGTGTAACCCCCCCCCCCCCCCCCCCCCCCCCCTCCAGGTGCTGAAGACTCTGCTCTGTCTGCGGATAAAGGAGGTGCAGATGAAGAAGGACATTGAGGACACGGCACCAAAGAAGAAGTTCATGAACAACAAAGAGAAGAAGAAGAAACTGTCCAGGATGCAGAGGAAGGTGAATGAAGCGCTCCAGACGGAGCACCATCACACACCTGTACAGCTGGCCATAATGTGTGTGTGTGTGCGTGTGTGTGCGCGCGCAGTGGAAGAAAGCTGAGGAGAAGCTGGAGAAGGAGCTGCTGGAGGCCGAGGCCTCTGAGAGCAAAGACAAGAAGATCAAACTGGTGAGTCGAAAGCAGAGAAATTAAATAAACCTTTTTAAAGTTTAACGGAGGACAAACTAAACTCTTCCTCTTCTTCAGCACACGGAGACCCTCAACATCGTCTTCCTCATTTACTTCAGGATCTTAAAGAAAGCCCAGAAGTCGGTTCTTCTCCCTGCTGTTCTGGAGGGGCTGGCTAAGTACGGCACACGCACGCACGCACGCACACACACACGCACACACACACTTCCAAGTACTGACAGTGATGTCACTTCCTGTCAGCTTTGCTCACCTGATCAACCTGGAGTTCTTTGACGATCTGCTCAATGTGCTGCAGCACCTCATCCAATCAGGAGTGAGTATTCAGCTCGACCCCGCCCCCTATGTAAGGCAGCATCAGATGGATCATGTGACTAACTGATGGTCCTCCTGTCAACAGGATCTGACCAATCGCGAGAGTCTGCACTGCATCCAGACGGTGTTCACCATCCTGTCAGGACAAGGTCCGTCTGTCCGTTTGTCTGTCGGCTCTCCCCTCATCTGTCTCCACCCGTCTGTCTCTCGGCCCTCACCTGTGTCCCTGTCCTCATGTCTCTATCACTAGGGGACGTTCTGAACATCGACCCGCTTACCTTCTACTCTCAGCTCTACAGGATGCTGCCGAGGCTCCACGCAGGTCAGAGGTCACCATCGCACTTCACGTGTTCATCGTTCCCATGTCAGCCCCCCGCTCATTGCTCTCTGTCTGCCTCAGGGGGGCCCAATGATGACATCATCATCGTGCTGCGGTGCCTGGACGCCATGCTGACCCGCCGCCGGAAGCAGGTGAGCCTGCAGAGGGCGATGGCGTTCGTCAAGCGTCTGGGCGTGCTCAGTCTGCACGTGTTGCCCAACGCCAGCGTGGGCCTCCTCGCCGCCGGCAGAGCCACTGTCCACGTGAGTGAGCGCCGGTGTTCCCTGTACAAGCAGTGCCTGTGAGAGCGCACCTTCATGTCCGCTGTGTGCCGCAGGCCTTCCCCAAGTGCGACTTCCTGCTGGATAACGAGGTTCAGGGCAGCGGCTTCTACCTGCCGGAGCTGGACGAGCCCGAGCACTGCAACGCCCAGAACACGGCGCTGTGGGAGCTGCACACTCTGCAGGTACTGCTCATGTGCCTGGTTCGGTCTTCTCTCTCTCACTTTGCTTATTTCTTAGTTATTCTGATTTTGTTTCTATCGATTAAATACATTATGCGCAGAATTCAATGATGAATCAAAAACTATTGGATTGCAGGCTTTTGTTTTAAAGTAATATTATGAGAACAATAGAAGCTGCGCTCTCGGAGCACCAGCAGGTTCTTATACAGGATGTGAATCTTTTCTCTTCACCCTGTTAGAGGAGCTGAACTTTAAAGCCTTCAGTGATGCAGGTTGGGCAGCTGCAGTAGTCTGGTAGTACTTCAGGCTCGTAGTACTCCGGTGATGTACTTCAGTGGTTGAAATACACTTGTCCATTTAAACGAACCGTACGTTTCCCATTCTCTCCAAAACACGCGACGCCGTCGTTGCCGGAGTTGATGTTTTGTTTGATTGATTTTAGTTGTGTGACTTGGTGATAAAGTTGGGAACACACACACACACACACACACACACTACGTTGGACTCATACTCTCTTCCCCCCCCCCCCCCCCCCCACAGAGACACTTCCACCCGGTGGTGCGGCGCTTGGCGCATCACCTGAGTCACGGAGCTCCCAGCGACGGCTCGGCCTCGCTCGGGGTGGACCTGAGCCGCAGGTATGTGCTTAAAGGGCCGGTACGCTGACCTTCCTTTGATATCATGACTACATGATCACGGTCTTGACTTCCTGTCCAGGTCTCCGGTGGAACTTTTTAACGTCTACAGCGTCAAAGACATGACCTTTAACCCCCCCATTGCTCCACCCGCCAGCAAGAAGAAGGTGCCCAAATCAAACAATTCCCTCAATTGTGATTCATAATTAACTGAGCACAGATGTCATTAACCCACTCATTTCTTTTGGTCCTGAAGGACCGCTTTGGGTTCGGAGCGGCGCTGCTCGACGCCGGCCTGCAGAGACGGGCCGAGAGCGTCCTGGCGGGTACCGTGGAGTCGGATCTGGACTTCACAACGACGCGCTCACAGCTGGTTCATGCGTGTGATGGTTAAACATAGTTCTTAATGTTTGTACCTTTTGGATCTCAGTGAACTCACTGGCTTCATGTTGAGTTTTATTACATGTCAATAAAAATAGAATAAAGTGACACATCCAGATCTTTTAGTTCATACATTCAAACAAGTGTCCAATGAAGTTTGTGTCCATTTAAAAGTGTTCACTGATCTGTCCTGAAGAACATCAGATGTTCCATGATGTAAAGTGTGTAAATCGGTACACGTAGTCTGTTCAGATGGTTGATTGGGCTCGCTGGCGGTGGGTCCACTCTGTGATGAGGTGGTTGGCGATGGCGTGTTTCGGAGGAAGCCAGAAGCCGGCGGCGGGCTTTCCTCTGCTGAGCGGAGCCTTCACCTGCAGGGCGGATGTGATTTCCTCCAGACTGAACCAGCGAGCGTCCTCCAACTCTGTGTGGTCTACTGACACCTGGACGACAAGCAGGTCATATGACTGAATACTACAAGAAGGTCTTCCTGGAGCACCTCTGGGCTCGATGCTGGGTCCACTAATGAGTCCAAAATCAAGTGAAAGAAACCATGGGAACATTGATTATAGCTGAAAGCCCCCTTAGCTGTGTTTAATATCCCTACATTTAGAAACTAAAACCAAAGTGGCCTGGGCTCACCTGGGTGTAGGGGGGGCTAACGGGCTCACCTGGGTGTAACGGGCTCACCTGGGTGTAGGTGGGGCTAACGGGCTGACCTGGGTGTAGGTGGGGCTAACGGGCTGACCTGGGTGTAGGTGGGGCTAACGGGCTGACCTGGGTGTAGGTGGGGCTAACGGGCTGACCTGGGTGTAGGTGGGGCTAACGGGCTGACCTG
Source organism: Gasterosteus aculeatus (assembly GCF_964276395.1). Taxonomy (NCBI): domain Eukaryota; kingdom Metazoa; phylum Chordata; class Actinopteri; order Perciformes; family Gasterosteidae; genus Gasterosteus; species Gasterosteus aculeatus. The sequence continues at coordinate 17,381,309 of NC_135692.1, read as the reverse complement.
GGTGTAACGGGCTCACCTGGGTGTAGGTGGGGCTAACGGGCTCACCTGGGTGTAGGTGGGGCTAACGGGCTCACCTGGGTGTAGGTGGGGCTAACGGGCTGACCTGGGTGTAGGTGGGGCTAACGGGCTCACCTGGGTGTAGGTGGGGCTAACGGGCACACCTGGTTGTAGGGGGCGCTAGCGGGCTCACCTGGGTGTAGGTGGGGCTAACGGAAGCATGAAAGCCCATCATGAAGGAGCTGTGAGGAAATGGCCAGTGCTGAGAGGAGCTGTAGGAAACATTGAGGACCTCCAGACCAACCTCCTCCGCCACCTCTCTGCTCAGGGTCTCCTCCACAGTCTCACCTGGAACAACCAGAGAGGTCCAGGTGAGCGGACCGGTGATTAGTCGGAAAGGACAACATATGTAGACTGTTGGTACCATGAACCGGTGTACTGACCCATGTCACAGAAGCCAGCCAGAGCGCTGTACATCCCTTGGGGAAAGGAGGACTGGCGTCCTAACAAACACCGCTTCCCATCCGACACCAGGACGATCACCACCGGAGACATCTGGAGGGGAACAGCAGAAACCAGTCAGACCTCCAGACCACCAGCGGACTTGGGTTCTTGTCGGGTCTGTTACCGTGGGATAGTAGACTATGCCAGAGCTGTTGCAAACCCTCTGACTTCCTGCCGGGTTGCGTTGGGTCGGCTCGCCTGTGGCGCTGCAGAAGCTGTTGGTTTGATGCCAGCGCAGCAGAGCCCGACCCTGAAGAACAAATGTGGGTCAGAACAGACGACCTATAAGGGGAGTTTTCATTCCAAAGCTATAGGTGGGTCAATTCAAACAGATGAAGTCCACATAGTACAGTAGTAGTACACACTGTAGTAAATATAATGATGTATGTGTACTACACACAGTGGTAGAAGTTGTAGTACCGAGTACGGGTGTAGTTACCCACCTTGGCCACGAGAGGCGCCTCTGGTCCCGTCAGCAGAAAGAATGCCTTCTTCAGACTGATGAACTTTCCTCCGCACTCTTCTTCTACTGCTGCCTGATGCAGTTCTCCTACAACCAGAACCCATAGAATTTGCAGGTAGAGTAGACCGGCGCATTCAGGGACTTCACAGCGCTTCCATGCAACCAGGAGTACTTTAGACTAAATGTTCTCACCAACGTCCAGACAGAACTGGACCTGGTTCTGTTCGGAGCAGCCCAGCAAAATCGACTTCTTCATCAGGGTTCTGTCAGAACCTAGTTTCTCCAGGATGGACTGCACATCTGGAACACAAGAATGCTAATCAGGAGTGTTTGAAGCTCTCTGAACTTCTACAATGGTCTACCTTCATGGTTCTCCATGTAATCATGGTTCCCTACTTTGAAGTTCTCCACTTTTGGTTCTCTACCTGTGGTTCTTCACTTCACTCCTGTCAATCTGTAACTAAAATTCTCCATCTGTAGTTCGTTTCACTGAGGCTCTGTACCTGTGGTTCTCCACCCTTGGTTCTGAGGCTCTGTACCTGTGGTTCTCCACCCTTGATTCTGAAGCTCTGTACCTGTGGTTCTCCACCCTTGGTTCTGAGGCTATACCTGTGGTTCTCCACCCTTGGTTCTGAGGCTCTGTACCTGAGGTTCTCCACCCTTGGTTCTGAGGCTCTACCTGTGGTTCTCCACCCTTGGTTCTGAGGCTCTACCTGTGGTTCTCCACCCTTGGTTCTGAGGCTCTGTACCTGAGGTTCTCCACCCTTGGTTCTGAGGCTCTACCTGTGGTTCTCCACCCTTGGTTCTGAGGCTCTACCTGTGGTTCTCCACCCTTGGTTCTGAGGCTCTACCTGTGGTGATCAGCGTAGGCGGCCTGAAGGATCCCTGGGGGGTGCGTTGCAGCAGAGGAGACAGGCGATGGAACAAGAGCATGTGACCGTTCTCCAGTGCTGCAGCCAACGCTTCATCATCCACCTTCAACCTGTTCACATACCTGAGAGGACGGAACAGTCAACCAACCAACCAACCAGTCAGTCAGTCAGTCAATAAACCAGTCAACAAACCTCATCCTGGAGACAAAGTTTGAGCCGCATCGGGCTGATAGATGTGGAATCTTCAGAGGTCTCAACATGGCTGAAGTTCTTCAAAAGTTCTTCAAAATGAGTAGAAGGGAAGTCTTTATGCTAAGCCCAGCTTAGCATAAAGACTGGGAACAGGGGGAATCTAGTAGTAGCTCATATGTTATTCATCTGCAGTGAGAAAGCAGAACGCTGTTTCATTATCCAGAGTCTTATTATTTTAATCTCTTAATAACGCGTACTAAAGCAATAGATTATAAGCCACAGTCCACTGGTCATTTAGCACATTATTTATAGTTTACACGTCAGTGACGGTGAAGTTTGTTGAGCATTACGTGAAACCATAATCAATGATTTACGTTCTCCGTTTTAACCTTGAAGAAATCATCGATGACATAAAGTAGAACTTTGTAACGTTAAATACAGTTTGGGGCTCTCAGAAAATACCGGATTAATAGAATCGAGATCTTTCTGAACGGAGTCTGGTGTGAAATCGTCCGGAACCGGAGGAGCGTAAAAACAACTGCATACTCTTCTTCTTCTCGTCTGTGACTTCTTCCTCCTCCTCTTCTTCACTGTGCGTCACGTGGCTCTGCCCCCTACAGGAAGCCAAAGACACACACACAAACTGGACTACATCTCCCGGCAGGCTGTTCGGCTCCACGCGTGAGGCGGAGAGCTTCGTTTAGCAGCATCATGTCTGTGTTTATGGATTTAAACCTGAACTACACGACGGACAAGAGCAGAATGCGGAGTCTGGTCGAGACAGCGGCCCACCGTGAGTCCAAAGCCCCCAAAGCCCCCCAAAGCACACGTTACCTGCGGGACCCTGGGGTCTGTTCACCGGGCTGCTAACTGAGCTAACGTTAGCAGCCGTGTCTCTTGGACCGGCTTGTATAACCGTAACATAATCTTTATTGAGAATAGAACTGTAATATATATATATATATATATATATATATATATATACGGATGTGATCCAGAGACAAGTTTTGCCAGTAGACGTGGTGCTTTGATACGTCCCCCTCGTAGAGGTCAGACATTTGTGTGGTTTCTTCCTGCAGTCGGTTTCTCCACGGTCGCAATCAACCACGTGTTCGAACCCACGGCCAAAAAGAAGCAGGTGAGTCTCACCTGAGCCTCACTTCTGGAAAAGTCTCTGTCTTTATCAGATGAGTAAATATCAGCGAGGACGGACTTTTATTTTGTTTCACTAAACCATTTCCTGTCTGAAGGAGATTCCGAGCCCGACGCTGATCAAAGAGCTGATCGATGAGCTGCCCGCTGTGCAGGTATGACGAAGATGAAGATGAAGAGGACTTGTTGTCTCTGTGGTAACACATGTCTCTGTCTCCCTCAGGGTCGCTCTCGTCCAATCAGAGTGCTCAACAGGTTGACCGTTGTGATGTCCGACTCCAGTCACTTTGTGAGTGCTTTTATTTTGAAATATGTCAGCATGCCCTGTCAGAATAAAATCCCTCAGCTGTTGGATGGATGTTAAAGGAAGGGCGTGCGTGTGTGTGCGCGCGTGTGTAGAGGCCTAATGCTGCAGAGTATCGGGGGTTCGATCTCCTCGCCGTCCAGCCGACCACAGAGAAACTTTTCCATGTGAGTATTTCTGTGTTTTAATACACATTGTAAGAGGACACCCATTGCCAACATCATTCATGCATTTTAAAATAATAATGAATAAAAACACAGTAAGATATATTAACATGTATTTTTTGTTAACAAACTAACTCAAATTCTATAAATAAACTAACAAACTATCTGTGCACGTGCCTGCTTTATGATAAGGGAGTACACAAAGTGTGTGTGTGTGTGCGCAGGCAGCCTGTATGCTGTATGAAGTCGACATCATCTGTGTCTCCGTCACAGAGAAGCTTCCGTTCTTCTTCAAGAGAGCGCCGGTCAACGGGGTGAGATCCTTACTGTTAGTGCGTGTGGTGTTGTACACGCGTGTGGTGTAGTACACGTGTGTGTGTGTGTGCGCTCAGGCCGTGGGCAGAGGGGTGGTGTTCGAGGTGTCGTACTCCGCGGCCATCAGGGACTCCACCAGGAGGCGCTACACCATCGCTAACGCCGTGTCCCTGATGGAGAGCTGCAGAGGGAAGGTCCGTCCTTTCTGTCCCTCACGGCTTCCTGTCAAACATTCAGTGATGTGGTGGTGATGTCACGGTGGGCGGAGCCTAATGCCCTCTGCTTCTTTCAGAATGTGATCCTGTCCAGTGCAGCTGAGAAGGTCTGTGATCAGTAGTGAGGTGTGAAGCCCGATCAATGTGAGATCAATACTAAAGTGTGTGTGTGTGTGTGTCCGTCCGTCCTCAGCCTCTGGAGATCAGAGGACCGTATGACATCACCAACCTGTATCCTTCCTATTGTTCATCAGTGTGTGTGTGTGTGTGTGTGTGTGCGTAATCCCAGCTGTTCTCCTGATGTTGCTCCTCAGAGGTTTGTTGTTCGGGTTGTCAGACGCTGACGCTAAAGACGCCGTCTCCACAACCTGTCGATCAGTTGTACTTCATGCAGGTGATTACTAATACTGCGTATTGTTCTGGTTTTAATGTACTTCTACATCATTGATGTACTTGTTGCCAGTCTGAAGATGGTTGTCTTTAGAAACCAGGAAGTTGGCCAGTGGGATCATCTACACCATGAAGTCGTGCACGGAGTCCTCCAGCCTGCAGGGGGCTCCACCTGCTGACAGTAGGTCCCACCCCCCCACGTGATTGATGTGATCATCGGTCCAATGCCCGATCAATAACATGTTTTTGTCTTTTTACCCGAGCAGGTGAAGCTCCGGCAGCCAAGAGAGCAAAGCCCCACCTGACGTAGTGATTGACAGCTGAGGGAGGGAGGGGCTTCTCAGAGACCGTTTAGTAAACTATTGACTGACACAAGATCGATCAATCAATAAAAAAAAAGCATATTTTCCTTTTGTCCACACTGTTACTCCAGAGACATCTGATGTATTTTTATGCAATGATTTGCATGTTTCCTCCGTTAATAAACATTAACATGAAACACTGCTCATGAGTGGAAAAAGGTTTATTAAAGCTCATCGTGTAAACATTTGGTATAGTTGTGCGATAACTCCGCGAGTCAAAAGAGTGGAAACCAAAGCCTCATTTTAATATTTAAACTGATCTAGAACCAGAGCTGCTTGATGCTCTCCGTAACAGGACTCTTATTGTGAAAAAACACCACAGCAGCATCTGCTTGCAGGAAGTGCAGCTTTAAAGCAAACAATCACATGATCATTCAAATAAATAAAGATGGAAAACAACAACCCTGAAAAATCATTCTCATAACTGACAGATTAAAAGGTCAGTTCACCAAAAAAGAGCCGCAGCCGGTTTGACTCGAGTGTCCTTAAAATAAAAAGGAAATTTTAAAACTTTTTCTAATCCAAGGACTTGAATTGAATGCTTATTTAATTTAAAAGTAAAATCTAAAATTACAGAAACCTGAGTTCACATGAATTTAGAAGTTTGATCCCCTTGGAATCGGGAACCAATGATGAATCACAAAACATTTTTCATAAATCAAAGTTCTCAGGAGACCGTTCATTTCCTTCCTCGCTAGAAAGAACCTAGCCGTGTTAGCCGGCACGGCTACATTATAGATCTTAACGGTCGGTCCGATGACCACATGTCATTGGTGGACACAGGAAGGGGCGGGACTCAGAGAGGCCAAAGAGGAACGGTTTCAAACCTTTTTGTATTTCAAGAAGTTGCAACGTGATACTGAAAAGCTCCTCTTCAGTTCCACCAACCGACCAGCAAGAGGCGCTAAACTCTTTAGCACGTGATCAATAAATGAAGGCATTGATTAAGGCCGAGGCCTCAGAGCTCGATGTTCGGGCCCCGGCCGCCGACGCTCGTCCCCTCGCACTCCCGCTGGAAGTCACAGCCGTCCAGAAGGTGGCGGTACGCCGCCCGAACGTCCCGGTACAGCGGCGCGTCCTCCGTCTCCAGCCCTGGGAATCGAACTGGCGACTCGTTGACTAGCAGCTGCAGCCGGGGGCCCCGCTGGCAGTCGTACAGGACGAAGAGCAGGTTGGCGGCGTACGGGACAATGAGGCCGGACCGGAAGCTCCTGCCTGGGAGACACGTGAACCATCGACAGCTGAACCACAGAAGAGCGCCGCTAAGCCAACGGGGCGGAGCCTCTTACCGTGCTGCGTGTGGTAGTTGTCGGCGGTGGGTGGAGTCTGGTCCTTGTAGAGTCCCAGCAAGGAGAGGAGGGGGAGGAGCGTCTCAGCGTGACCAATCAGGATGGAGGCCGGCTCGGGAGGAGCGTCGGTGGACCTGATGAAAACGAATAAAGTGTTAAAGCAGCATCTGTAGCGACTCTTCTCTTGATTTATTCCCTCAGTAAACACTGTTTATGGTCTCGCTCCCCCCACATAATGGTCGCTGACCGGCGAGGTCGTCCTGCTTTGTCCAGAGTCCTGAAGATGTGATGGAACAGAGGACAGCTGGACATGCTACTGATCATGTAACCATGGAAACGCTTCCAGTACTGCTTCAGGTCGGATTTGTACTCCAACACCTGCAGAGGCGATCAGTTATTAATGAATGTACCATGTGACCATTTATTCATCATTTCATTCACTGCTCAACTGTCCAAAATAAACACCAACATAAATCCCTGAAAAGTTTTTTAGTATTGATCTTTTGTGATTATTGATTACCTTTGCATCATCTTCGTCAAACAGGAAACACCAGGATGAGTGGAGAGATTTGATGGAGAGCTCGTAGGAACACAAGAAGAACGCCGCTTCCACCAGATCTACAGGACGGGAGGACAGTCTTCAAGAGACCAGAACCAAGAACACAACAGAGACCAGAACAGTCTTTGAAGGAAAGTGGAGTCAAAGTTCTGAGGATGAACCAAGATCCAGAACAGTGTGTGTCTGACCCGCTGTGAGGTGGTGCTGGTGGAGGCCAAGCCTCCCGGCAACCTTCCTCTTCACGCGCTCCATCTCCGGCCCGTGTTTGAACTTGTGCACCTCCAGCAGCGCCGTGCGGTTCTTCTCCACCCCCTCCACGTAACCACGGCAACGTTCGAAGAAACGCATCAGCTTGTCGTCCACCAGGTGGCGGTACTGCACGTCTGCAGGGGGCGAGTAGTACTACTGTAACAGTACTCTTTACAGGGAGGGTCAGTACTTTCACTCACCGCTGTGTCTCCAGTGGAGCTGCAGACCCTCCTGGAAGGCCTCGGCGCTGCTCACACAGCGATGCTTGGAGCTGCTCCTCAGACTGATGCTCATCTCGTTCTCCTCCGTCAGCAGGGACGGGAACAAGAGGGAGAGACGCGCCGCCAGCTGACGGAGGTCCTCTCTGCCCTTCAGCACCAGCTGGCCTGAGTTATTAGAAATGACTTCATCATATTTCAAAACACGTAGATGTACTTACACAAGTATCATCAGCAGTGTTTGAGTTTTCTCATTCAACAGCTAGATGTTCAGTATTATGATATCATTTCATTTTTATTTAGTTTATATCATCTTCAGTAATATTTTAGTTTAATGTTATTGTTTTAATAGTTTGGTAACTTAACATAAAGATCTTCCTTATTGTTTTATTGGAGTAATCTAACATAGTCCCCGGTGCTCACCGTCCATGTCCTCGGTGTACCACATCTCCCAGCGGCTCTGGACGTCCTGGAGCCAGTCCGCGGCCCCCGCGGCCCCCCCGGACCCCCCGGAGCCCCCGGACCCCCCGGGGCTTCCGCTCGCTTCTCTGCGGACCAGCTCGCTGAGTCTCTGGATCCTGCGGATGTTCTTGACGGTCGGGTACCGGCTGCCGTGGCGGATGACGGCGGTGAGGTGGACCGGGACGCAGCGCTCGGTGGCCGGAGGTCTCAGCACGGACGCGTTCACGGTTAAAACGTCCCGCAGCAGGTGCGGGTTCACTTCCTCGTACCGGGTTTTGGTGCCGAAGTACGCGGCGATGTCCGGTACCGACAGAGAGGAGCAGGACCGGCGGGTCATGGTCAGACCGAGAGCCGCAACCAGCCAACCGGAGAACATCTCGGCGGGTCGTTGACGGAACCTCTGCTCGCCTTGTTGATGTTCCGGGTTCGTCTGACCTTTGACCTCTCTGTGGTTCAACTACAAACATTCCCGCAGATTTGTTTCTTCATAAAACTACAACGTAAAACTAACGTAGGAGTACAAATATACAAATGGCCTTTCTGTAATAAATACACTGCAAATAAATGAATAATACGTATCAATTACATCGTTTAGCTCCGGAAACCGGAAACCGGGATGACGTGAATACGCAGCTTCCGTCAAAGTTGATGAAAAATAAAAGTTGGTGAAGGAAAAAGGTTTCAAAATAAAAGATTCGTTGCAAAACGCTTCAGTTCCGAATCTCAGGAGATGTTTTCATGGATGTTATAATTCGACGATGAAAAACTACAAAAAAAAACCACTGTGCTGATCCCCGACTACCGATGTGCAGGTCAAAGGTCAGAGGATGTGTGCAGCTTGTTAAGCCCTCTGGGGGGGTGAGTTAGTGCTGTGCCAAATCAGTAAAGTTATTAATGTTGTATTAATTAGACATGGAAACATCCAGAAGGAGAGAAAGCTGCTCTCGGCTGTTTGGACCTTCATCACTTTCAGCTCGTCTTCATCTCCTCACTTTAAGCTTCAGCCTGTTGCTATTGGACCCTGGTCCTGGCCTCTGAGGACATGAATAAACAGTCAGGGACATGGTACATGACCCCTGTCCTGGTAAACCCGTCCGTCTGGGCGCGCTTCTTTTGACATCTGACACCTCTCCGCTGCCGACCCCTCCTTGCTGAAAAGGGGAGGTGTGACTTGGAGGACAGTGAATGAAGCGCTCCTTGTCTGGGCTGCACGTGTTGAATTCGAGGCTTAAAAGCATCTGGGAGCGCTTGGTTAATATCTCATCACCTCCAGCGTGGATGCAGGGCACCGGGTTAATGATTGACGGTCAGCTGGCGACTTATTGACCCAACGAGAGTCTCAGACACTCGGGGACCGACGCAAGAAGATCTTGTTCTCTACGCTGTGTCCACTGCTCCTCAGGTCCACCCGGCTGGGGGCCTCTCTCGGGAGGAGGACTGAGTCCACTTGGAAGTGGATCCACTTTAGTTCATCTACTCAGCCAGAGACCCCGGGGTCATTCTCTGGAACCAGGCACTTCAGGACCAGGACCACAGAACAGCTGCTGCAATGGCTGATGGGAAGCGGCGGAGCGGCGTGGCGTTGACCCACGATGGAGTGTGGGGCTGGGTGATTGTAGGGTGCTGCTTCATGGTGACGGTCTGCACACGAGCAGTGACGAGGTAACACACACACACACACACACACACACAAAGACACACACACACACATACACACACACACACTCACACAGGTGTGATTTTGTCTGAATTGATGATTCTGTGTTTCATGTGTTGTATGTTTCATGTTTTATTTCAACTTAAGGTTCTTTAGAAACATGATCTCTGTTGAAGCACATTCCTCTATAATTAAGAGCACAACATCTCCAGTTGCTCTGGATTCGGTCTGCGCTGAGGGGCGGGGCCTCTGCGGAGGGGCGGGGCCTCTGAATGTAGAACACCTTGTTCTTTAGCAAAAGATTTTCTGTCCAAACTCCTTTCAAAGACACATCCTACGAAACAAGAGTGACGCTACAATTTAAACAGGACCAGTTTCCTGTTTGTAAAGTTTCATAATAAAAGAACAAGATGGAATGACTTATTATTAATGTAATGAAGAACATCTACGTAACAGCTGTTCTCAACAACATCTCCAATAACGTCTATGAATAAAGTTTGTTTCACAACGTCCCAACACACGCGTGTGTGTGTGTGTGTGTGTGTGTGTGTGTGTGAGACTCTGAAACCTGAACAAACAGCTGTTTGTCAGTGTTGCATCACGTTGAATGACAGCGGCTTCAAATCCCCAGTGAAAGTGCACGTACGTGCACAGTTGTCACCGCCCAGTTTAAAGGTGTTCTCCAGGTACCCCCCCCACCCACGCCCCCCACCGGGGGACAACAACTAAAACAAACTCCTGCGTATTCGATGTTTGGTGACTGAAGGAATCCTCACTGAGAGACGAGGATTAGTAACTATTACAAGTTGCCTCCTAAATGGTGGAAGGAGGTCTCTGAAGACATCAGGACCACAGAGAGCCTTCACATCTTCAGACTAAAGACACACCTCTTCAGACTCTACCTCCACTAACACACTAACTAACTGTAGCACTTATTGGACTAATAATGGTTCTTATCTACAGCAAGTTGTACATCGGCTTATTTGATGAAATCACACTTTCTTGTTTCTTGTTCTTCTGAGTTTGTGTCCTTATGGTTGAAATGTTCTTATTGTAAGTCGCTTTGGATAAAAGCGTCAGATAAATGACATGTGATGTAATAATAATGTAATAATAACCAAGGTTCTATAAGGAGCTTCTGGGTATAAGCTGTCAATCAATGTTGGTGCACCAGTTGGATCCCAGTGGAACCAGTTAGGACCGCCTCCCAGTCACATAAGAGAGAACGCGTTAGCATTACACACACCATAACAAACACACACTAAAACTCACACAACAAGCACAAACGCACCACATACACACAACTTACACAGCTCGCGTATACACACACATCTCACACCAGTCGGTGACATCACTTCCTGTCTGCAGGTGCATCTCCATCTTCTTTGTGGAGTTTCAGGCTCATTTTGGCGCTGACTACTCGTCTACTGCGTGGATCCACAGCCTGGTGGACTGCACCACCATGCTCTGCGGTCAGTACCGACACACGGGGACGGGTCCAGGTGAGGACAGCTGACTGGACTGTGTGTGTGTGTGTGTGTGCGTGTGTGTGTGCACGTAGCTCCTCTTGGCAGCCTGGTGGGGAACCGGTGGTCGTGCCGGGTCGCCGTGATGCTCGGTGGACTCCTGTCCTCCTGTGGACTTCTCCTCAGCTCCTTCGCCAGCAGCTTGGAGCTCCTCTACCTCACCATGGGGGTCCTGACAGGTCTGAGTGTCCTCATGTTCGTAGTGTACTCACGTGTCAAAGTGTCCTCACTCTCACTTTACTTGTTCCAAGAAAATATATTCCAACAATAAATTCCCCTTCCAACAATGTCCGCCCTCATCTTAAGTCGTCCTCCCGCCAGGTCTGGGTTTCGCCCTGTGTTACACCCCGGCCATCGCCATGGTGGGCTGTTACTTCCACCACCGGAGGGCGCTGGCGTACGGGGTCGCCATGTCGGGCAGCGGGATCGGGACCTTCGTTCTGGCGCCGGTGGTGCAGCTGCTCATCGAGAAGTACTCGTGGAGAGGAGCACTGCTCGTCCTCAGCGCCTTCGTGGCGAACCTGTGCGTCTGTGGAGCGCTGCTCCGACCAGTCAGACTGCAGGAGGCCGGGGAGAAGGAGCCCGAGGGGGAGGAGCCAGAGTCAGGGAAGGAGACAATCGGTGAGGACCCGTTCTGGACGCATGTGTCCAGGAGTCGGGTTTGTTGTGAACCTCCTGTTGTCTCGCGCTGCAGGCCACGTCTCCTTAAAGGACGCCGAGGTCGCGATCAGACTCCCCAAAGAATCAGACGGCTGCCTTAAGCCGCCGCTGCCCCTGATGTCAGGAAGCCCCGCCCCCAAACCAGAGAGGAGGTGGTGCATCCTGTCTGTCAAGGAGTACCGTTTCCTGCTGCTGCCGGACTTCCTGGGCCTGGCCGTGTCCTTCCTGTTCCTGGCCAGCGGCTGCAGTCTCCCCTTTGTCTACCTGGTGCCGTACGCTGTGAGTGCCGGGGTCCGCCACCACCAGGCCACCTTCCTCATGTCCATCTTGGGGGTCCTGGACATCGTGGGGAACATCACCTTCGGCTGGTTGACGGACCGCAGGTAGGAGTTCAGAGTAGTTCCGTCTTAGGGGGTTCATAGTTGTCATGTATTAAGCATGATAACATACAATAATGCAGCGGATGGATACGTTGATGGAGGAGACGTTCAGACCTGCAGCAGCTCTGCAGCTGGACTCACTCACTGCTCCTGTCATGCTGATACGACATCACAGGACCAGCCAATCAGATCATTCATGCTCACGTCTAAAGAGCGCCAAGCTCAAAACTAAAAGATGGCGAACCAAACTCCGTAGAATAGGGGGTCCCTGCTCAGTTTGGGCCTGACAAACGTTGAAGACCCCTGCAATAGTGTATAGCTGTGCATCCTAAACAGTACAAAGTACATGAAGTATATAAAGTACCTTCAGTATATATATCTTGTGTCCCAGCTGCCTGAAGCCCTACCGGCTGGCCTGCTACGTCCTGGCGGTGGCGATGGAGGGGCTCTGCTGTCTCTTCACGCCGTTGCTGCGCTCCTTCTCGCTCCTCGTGCCCTTCGCCGTCCTCTACGGTTACTTCGACGGCGCCTACGTGGCGCTGATCCCCGTGGTGACGTCGGATGTGGTGGGGGCTCCCTACCTGTCCTCGGCGCTGGGCGTGGTCTACTTCCTCCACGCCATCCCCTACCTCATCAGCCCGCCCATCGGAGGTGAGGACAGATCACACCAGTTTGTGACTAATTATTCATCATTGGTCCTGGTTAGCTGATATCATAATGGGATAAACTACAATATTATAGTAAAATAATACAATAGATCAAAAGCGGGCGTGGTTTCATCTCTAAGCCCCTCCTCCACTCAGATCTGAGAATAATGAATAATAATTTAAAAATCCTTTCTCTTCTTCTTCTCTTGCTGCAGGTTGGCTTGTCGACGTCACAGGAAGCTACACGGCCATGTTCTTCCTCAGTGGTGCTTCGCTGCTTTCCAGCGCCGTCCTCCTCAGCGCCATCACCGGCATCCGCCGCTGCCGGCTCCGACCGCATGGCCCCACCGCCAAGTGCTATCCCCGCCCCCTGCATCTGTCCGACCAATCGGATCGCCTCAGCTGGAGGCTGACCGTCGAGCCACAGACGAATCACTCGGATTCGTTGGGGGCGGAGACCGGTACGAGGGCCGCGATTGGCCGGCTGCCTGAACTCATTCAGAGTCCGCCGTGGACCGGAAGTAGGTCCTTACAACAACAAGACAACACATGACGCTAACAGGTCTCATGAAGATTGTAACAGAAACCCGCTCTGGAAGCAACGCACCAGACCCCAGAGAGAAAAGAGACGATTTAGTGAGACACGTTTTCATGGCACCTCCACTCAGGGAAGCGAAGCAACACCAATGAGGCAATGTTGAATTGCGTATCCAGTTGAGAACAATAAAGGTTACATGAGTTTGTGACACCACAACCTGCAAGTGGTGAAAGAATCTGGCAGTCATCGATCCCCAGATGATATTTACAGATCAACAATCAAGCGTCTACTTCAACAGGATTCTTCCGCCAGGACACAACCATCCGGAGGCTGAAAGACTTCAGTTTAACAGCTGGTCAAGAAAATGCTCCTCCGGCAGTTAGATTTGCTACTTAGCTTAGCACCTCATTGACTTATCTCAACTTTAGCTTAGCACCTCATTGACTTATCTCAACTATAGCTTAGCACCTCATTGGCTTATCTCAACTTAACTTTTGCACCTCATTGGCTTATCTCAACTTTAGCTTAGCACTTCATTGGCTTATCTCAACTTTAGCTTAGCACCTCATTGGCTTATCTCAACTTAACTTTTGCACCTCATTGGCTTATCTCAACTTTAGCTTAGCACTTCATTGGCTTATCTCAACTTTAGCTTAGCACCTCATTGGCTTTTCTCAACTTTAGCTTAGCACCTCATTGGCTTATCTCAACTTTAGCTTAGCAGTTCATTAGTTTATCTCAACTTTAGCTTAGCACCTCATTGGCTTTTCTCAACTTTAGCTTAGCACCTCATTGGCTTTTCTCAACTTTAGCTTAGCACCTCATTGGCTTATCTCAACTTTAGCTTAGCACCTCATTAGCTTATCTCAACTTTAGCTTAGCACTTCATTAGCTTATCTCAACTTTAGCTTAGCACTTCATTAGCTTATCTCAACTTTAGCATTCTGCATTGGCATTTTCTAAAGCATTGTTTTGATTGTGTTGTTTGTCGATGAATTAAAATAACTTGCTGCCATGTATGTGTCCTGTATTTAGAATACTGAGAGAAATACGCTACTTTCATTCCATGCAAAGTCAATGCACAGACACGAATAGTTGCAGAGGACGGAATTTTTCAACGGGCAGCGCAGAGGACACGACGTGGGGGACGTGAAAAAGCAAAACGAATGAACCGCTTTTTCACAAGCTGAAATATTTCAACTTCTGGCGAAAAATTTGCCCAGCGCTGTATTGCTCCGTGTGAACACACTTTATGAAACACACAGACGCACAAAGACCGAACGCCTGTAAGTTCATTTGTGTCTGACGTTGTGTAATTTCCACAACAAGTACCGAGCAGAAACAGTGTTTATTTCCATGGTGGATAACGGAAATGATAACGGTCTTTACCGAGACAAGCGACAGAGATCAGCCACGCCCCCTGTCTGGCGCCGATGAAGCGAATGAAGCTAGTCGGGCGAGGAAAGCGTGCAGAGAATCTGCTTCGCTTTTGGTTAGCTGGGATCGACCGCTGCGGCCCTGTATGAAGGATCAGCAGTTTGATGATGGAAGGGACAACATTCAAGTATACCATTTTAAAAATGGGCATATTATTTACTACACTCAGTTTTGAATTAAATGTGTGAAACTTAAAAATAATAAATGTTCTATTAAAGTTTCTATTTGGTGGCTGAGTAAATCAAAAAAGTAGAGAAACATCAAATGAGCGTTTGGATTTGATGTGATTTATTTGGGGAAAAGGGGCGTTGTCCTCCTCTCAGTAAAAAACAAAAACAAACAAATATTTAAAACCAATCTCTTTGGTAAGACGGATATCGTTGCAGACCAGTGGTCACATGACCAGTCAGTGGATGACAGTCACTTCCTGCTTTTATTGGAGCGCAGCTGTCTCTTGATGATCAGGTGATCGCTCTCCTTCTCCTCCTTTGCTCCTGCTGCCATCTGAAACACAACACATTAAAAAGACAACTCGGCATTTTACTGTACAAAGATGTAATAATGACAGTAAAACACACACACACACACACACACACACACACACACACACACACACACACACACACACACACACACACACACACCATGCTCGGGGAATCGGACAGCAGAGACGAGTCCTCAGTCTTATAAAGCTTTCTCCGTCCTCGTTTGGGTCTGGTTGCCCCAGTCACCTTCTCCACTGAATGTCCACTGACGAGGCCCATGATGGATTTAGCTGCAGAGAGGAGGACAAAGACAAACGAGCTGTTGTTACAGTCTGACTGTTTACTGACTGAGTCATAAAAAACACACCGACCTTTGCTGCCCAGGATGGACGGAGAGCTGTGGATCAACTCCTCGATCTTCTGAAGAGCACCGTCGCTCTTCTCCTTCAGCGCAGAAGACTGGAGGGAGAGACAGGGTGAGGGACAGATAGATAGAGACAGGGTGAGGGACAGATAGATAGAGACAGGGTGAGGGACAGATAGATAGAGACAGGGTGAGGGACAGATAGATAGAGACAGGGTGAGGGACAGATAGATAGAGGCAGGGTGAGGGACAGATAGAGACAGGGTGAGGGACATATAGATAGAGACAGGGTGAGGGACAGACAGATAGAGACAGGGTGAGGGACAGATAGATAGAGACAGGGTGAGGGACATATAGATAGAGACAGGGTGAGGGACAGATAGAGACAGGGTGAGGGACATATAGATAGAGACAGGGTGAGGGACATATAGATAGAGACAGGGTGAGGGACAGATAGATAGAGACAGGGTGAGGGACAGATAGATAGAGACAGGGTGAGGGACATATAGATAGAGACATGGTGAGGGACAGATAGAGACAGGGTGAGGGACATATAGATAGAGACAGGGTGAGGGACATATAGATAGAGACAGGGTGAGGGACAGATAGATAGAGACAGGGTGAGGGACAGATAGAGACAGGGTGAGGGACATATAGATAGAGACAGGGTGAGGGACATATAGATAGAGACAGGGTGAGGGACATATAGATAGAGACAGGGTGAGGGACAGAGAACATTTGACTGGTCTCACTTTTCTCTTCAGCTGTCTTTTGTTTCTCACCGGTTTGTTTTTTCGACAGCATCTCACTTTGTTCCTCTTGTTCTCACTGAACACCAAGTCCTGAAACACACACACACACACACACACACACACACACACACACACACACACACACACACACACACACACACACACACACACACACACACACACACATTTAGAAAATATCTAAAATCAGTGACAGACACACACACAGACACACACCTGCACCTCACAGCTCTTCCTCTTCCTCCCTGGAGTTGTTTTCCCGTCGGCCTTGTTGGATCTCAGAGGAGACACCTGGACGTCCCGCTCTGAAAGAGGGACTCGAACGCCACGCCTCTACACACAGACACACACATTCGAGACGTCAGCTTAGTAATCTCTCCTCCTGAGAGACAAGTGAGGAGAAGTGAGATGTCTCACCTGTGGGTCTCCCTCCTCCTTCCCTCTCTGCAGTCTGTCCACCTCCCTCCTCACAGCCTCAAACGTCCTGCTGCTTCCCTCCTCCTCCTCCTCCTCTTCCTCCTCCTGCAGTCTTTGGATCGCCTCCTTCAGCTCCTCCACCACCGGCACCTCCACCTCTCTGTTCTCCTCCCTCCTCCGCAGGTCTTCACTCAGACGCACCAGCTCTGAAGAACACAAGAAGGTTGAGATCTCCCGATCAGATCAATGCAAAGTTCTCCATTGCTCCAGGTGATGGAGGTACTGAAGGAGATGGAGGTGATGGAGACGATGGAGATACCTTTTCTCAGAGTCTCTGTCTGTCCACGACATTCTTCTATGAGTTTCTCCTTTTCGGACAGGACCCGGAGCAGCTCTGAGAGACGGATGTCCCATGAAGGGATGAGGTCATGAATAAGGTTCTTCTCTTAACAAGGTTTATTTCATCCTCTCACCTTCCTTCTCCCTCTCCTGACTCCTCCTCCGTTCCTCCAGTTTACGTCGCAGAGCTCCGCCTTCAGACTCAAGCTCCTCCTTCAGGCTGCGGAGACGACTCGTGAATTCTGCCGTCTGATTGGCGGACTCCTCATTGAGTTTAAGGAGCCTGTTTTCACTGCAGGACGAGGGGATTAGATACTTGAGAAACCTTCTCGATGAGCCCATGTGACTCCTCCTCTACCTGTTCATCAGGGATTCCTCCAGTTGGCTCTTCTCTCTCAGCAGATCCTGGATCTGTAGTGATTGCTGAGAAGACCTTTCCAGCGCTGCCTGGCTCTCCTTCTTCAGCTTCTCCATGGCGGCGTGGAAGACCCTGCTGCTGCTCTGCCCCGGCTCCTCCTGAAACTATCAGTTGATCAATTGACACTGATCAATCAGAACCTCCAAAATCAATCGATCAGCAGAGAAACCAAAGAAAAAGGAGGAACATTGACCTCCTGCTTCAGACACTCCACCTGCGTCTTTTCCTCCGATTGGCTCTGCATGTCTGGGAGGCGGGTCTTCTCAATATTCAGTGGCTGTGATGGGCTGTCAGACCGGTCAGTCTTTTCCTTGAGCTCCGTCTGGAGACGGGTCACCTGAGGAAAGACAGTTAATAATAATAATAATAATAACAATAATAAATATGCTTTTAATAAGTACTTAGTTAGATTTAGATATTTATTACTATTGATACGCTCAATGTCCTGATAGATACATATATATATCTATATATATATATAGATATATATATATACACAAAATAACCTTTGACCAAGAGGGTGGAGTTGTACCTCCGTCTGGAGCTGGAAGATCCCGTTAACCAGAGCTTTGTTCTCCTTCACCAGTCTGGAAGCTTCCCTCTGCTTCGCCTCCAGGGACGACAACACAGACGCACAGTGGGGACACTCCTCCAGATCTATTGGGGGGGGGGGACGGGACGGGACAATGAGTCACGCTCTAAGGTCTTCATGGCATCATTGATCCATTTATGCACTGGGTCCAGCTCCTACCGGTCAGCTCCAGGGCAGCCTGCTCCTTCTTCAGCACCTCCCCCTCCTCCTCTTGTCTCCTCAGCTCCTTGTCCCTCCCTCTCAACTCGTCCTCCCGTCTCCTCAGCTCCTTGTCCCTCCCTCTCAGCTCGTCCTCCAGTCCTTTCAGCTCGTCCTCCCGTCTCCTCAGCTCCTTGATGGTTTCGTCCTTCTGGTCGTTGTCCTCCTGCAGCCTCCAGATCTCATCCTCCAGCACTGAGGAGACAGAGGAGAAGCATTTAGGTTTGACGGTGTGAACCTCCTTCTCCCCCTCCTCCCTCTCACCTCTCTTCTTTGCTGGTCCTCTCTCCTCTTCCTCCACCAGAGCTCCACACTGACGCTTCGTGTTCTCCTCTGTCACCTCCTCTCCTGTGGTCCTCCTCAGACAGCTGCATGTCTGCTGAAGCTCCATCTGTGGGATTATCATTACGTCACTATCAATATTCACACAAAGTAGTAATAATAATAATAATCAATATCACTAATATAAAGTATTCTCATCATTGTCTGTGACATTAAGAGGGGATTGTCTACGTGGGGGTTCTCTAGGTTCTCCGTCCTCAGTCTTTCGATGATGTCGTCTTTCTGCTGATTTATCTCCATCAGTTCTGATAAGTGCAGCTGCTGCTGCTTCAGGATCTGGAAAAACAAAATAACTTTATTGACAGAAGACATTATGAACAATGGCATCGCAGATGCACCAAAACGCAGTCACACCACAGAAGAAGAAGCTACCTCTTTGGCCTCCAGCAGCTGGTCATGTGACCGCTGCTTCTCCAACCGCAGCGCTTCCAGTTCTGCAGGTCCAGATCAGCACAAAGGTCAAAGGTCAACTTAGCTCCAAGAACCCATCCAGTGTGTGTGTGTGTGCCTGCAGCGTGTGTGTGTGTGCGCCTGCAGCGTGTGTGTGCCTGCAGTGTGTGTGTGTGTCCCTTCAGCGTGTGTGTGTGTGTGCCTGCAGCGTGTGTGTGTGCCTGCAGCGTGTGTGTGTGTGCCTGCAGCGTGTGTGTGTGTGCCTGCAGCGTGTGTGTGTGTGCCTGCAGCGTGTGTGTGTGTGCCTGCAGCGTGTGTGTGTGTGCCTGCAGCGTGTGTGTGTGTGTGCCTGCAGCGTGTGTGTGTGTGCCTGCAGCGTGTGTGTGTGTGTGCCTGCAGCGTGTGTGTGTGTGTGCCTGCAGTGTGTGTGTGTGTGTGCCTGCAGCGTGTGTGTGTGTGTGTGTGCCTGCAGCGTGTGTGTGTGCCTGCAGCGTGTGTGTGTGTGTGTGTGCCTGCAGCGTGTGTGTGTGCCTGCAGCGTGTGTGTGTGCCTGCAGCGTGTGTGTGTGCCTGCAGCGTGTGTGTGTGTGTGTGTGCCTGCAGCGTGTGTGTGTGTGCCTGCAGCGTGTGTGTGTGCCTGCAGCGTGTGTGTGTGTGTGTGTGCCTGCAGCGTGTGTGTGTGCCTGCAGCGTGTGTGTGTGCCTGCAGCGTGTGTGTGTGTGTGTGTGCCTGCAGCGTGTGTGTGTGCCTGCAGTGTGTCTTATTGACTTCCTCTCACTGAGACCTGGATCACACCTGAGGACACGTCCACCCAGCCGCTCTCTGCTCCACCTTCTCCTTCAGCCTCAAACCGATGCACTGGCACAGGTTTACTCATTTCACCCAAATGGAGCTTTTTCTCTTTACTTTATCGCTTTGGATAAAAGCGTCAGCTAAATGACACGTAATGTCATATAATGTAACGTGTGCCATGTGGACTCCATTTGAAGCGCTTCACCACTTCATTTCATCATTCACCCGTTCACACAGAGCCACCTGCCATCAGTAACACACACACACACACACACACACACACACACACACACACACACACTCCACTCACCTAGACGCCCCGCAGTGTTTGTGTGTGTACCTTCATTGTGTGCGTGCTCAGTCAGACAGAGGTGAACACTCTGAGCATCTTCTCTGATCTTCTCCAGGTCTTCAGTAACCGAGCTGAAGATCTCCAACAGATCGGCCTCCTGACAGCCAATCAATAGTTATTGATCAGTGATACTCAATAATGATCCGTGGTGAGATAGACAGGTGTTATTGATCACCTTGCTGTTGGCGGTCTTCAGGTCTGCCGTCTTATTGACAAGGTTCTTCAGGATCTCCACTCTCTTCTCAGCTCGCTCCTCGAGGATCTCCCGCTCCTTCTCCAGGCGCTCACTGACACACACACACACACACACACACACACACACACACACACGTGTGAGATCACAATCAGGTGAGGCACTGTGGTTCAGTCACATGACCTTGTTACCTGTAGTCTTTCTCCATCTTGCTGTAGAGCTCCATGAACTCAGCGCTGACTTCCTCTCTGATCTGAGCTTCCAGGACCAAGCGCAGAGCCGCGTCCCCGTGCTGTCAGACAGACAGACAGACAGACAGACAGACAGACAGACAGACAGAGAGCTCATGCTTTCTTCACTTCTTTAAGACAACAACTTCGTTCAAATGAAATCGTTACCTTGTCTTCAACTTCCATGGTCGTGTCACCTTCCTCCCCCTCGTCTTCCTCGCCTCCTGCATCCAGCACCGTCCCTTCCATCACACTCTCCTCATCTTCCTCATCTTCTTCCCCCTCCTCCCCATCCTCCAGCACATCCTCCAGGGTCGTCTCCCAGGCAACCAGCGAGCTCTTCCTGCCCCGCCCAGACACCTTCCTGCGGTGTTCGGCGTCCTCGATGATCAGAGACAGCTCCATGGCCGAGTTGTGGGGGACATGGTCCGGGACAACCGGCCTTGAGTTCAACACCACCACCTGGACAGGCAGAGGAGGGCGGCCATCTTCATCCAGGAGGGACAAAGACACACTGAAGTAAAGACCTGTGTGTGTGTGTGTGTGTCTCTGACCTTCTGGGCCAGGGCGGAGAACTTCAGGACGTTGAGCGTCTCGTCGAAGCAGGCAGAGTTCTTGTTAATGTTGACCACCATTGACACCCGGCCACCACCACAGAAGAAGAACTGCAGGAAGTGGGTGAGCTTAGACTCCCTGAAGGGGACGTGGTGCTGGACCCTGTGGAGTTAGAATCACAGGGTCAGTCCACCCCCCCACAGCGTGACCCCGCCCCCCCCACAGCGTGACCCCGCCCCCCCCACAGCGTGCTGGCCCTACTTGGTGTGCTGGTTGAGCCTCATGGCGCTGATGCACTTCCCGAGCGTCAGCAGCGAGTTGTTGATGTTTCCCGCCTCCTTCAGGCGCTCCCCGGTGTTGTGCGTGCGGGAGCAGCGCTCCGACCCGGCCAGGTCACACAGGGACAACCTCACAGGGACATTGCATTCTTAGTATTACTAATACTGATGATGTCATCCACGCAAGCTTGTCGCTTATAGGGCCGCCGCCTTACTCGCTGATGCCGAGGACTCTGGGAACGCCGGCGTCGTCCACCCGGAGGATCCTGATGGAGAAGATGCTGT
Source organism: Gasterosteus aculeatus (assembly GCF_964276395.1). Lineage (NCBI taxonomy): Eukaryota > Metazoa > Chordata > Actinopteri > Perciformes > Gasterosteidae > Gasterosteus > Gasterosteus aculeatus. The sequence goes on along the minus strand of NC_135692.1, from coordinate 17,359,758 downwards.
GGCTGCAGGGACGCACGGAGAACTTATCTTAGGAACCCGGGCCAGTGTTTGTGCGTCTGATCACAGTGAACCCTTCAGATCCTCCATCACATGACAGGAGGAGATACACAGTACCGGACGTCGGTGGTTTGATAACTGATCTGAGACGTAAGAAGCGAAAGTATCTGATCTCAGATCAGCTGACCTCCTGCTGGACAGATGGTTCAGTCGGGTGGAGGAGAAGCTCTGGTTCTTCTTCCCGATCTTCATCACTCTGTAGGCTTCGTCGGAGCTGCTCACCTGGACCCAGCGCAGGTCTGTACACGTACACGCACACGCACACACACACACACACACACGTCTCACTGTAAGTCTGTTCAGTTTGAACAGAAGTTTGCTTGTTAGAACCATCGCTAAGGCAACTGCACAAAAACAACAATGAGGCTTTTATTGTGAAATATCTGCAGACTGATGACACTGCTGTCACCTGGCAGTGTGTAATTACACACTACACTACAATTACACACTACAGCAGTGTGTGATTACAGTGCCGCCCTTTAAAGTCTGGACATTTTTACTTTTTTTTCTCCTCCTACGCAGCAGTTTCACACCAACACGTGCGCGAATATGTACGTGTTTGCGCGCATGTGGCGCTCGCACTAGCACACAAACCACTACCCCCCCTAACCCCCCCCCCCCCCCTCCCCCGTCAACCGAACCGGTCGCCCGACTACTTCTACTCCCCTGAAGTTGTACCCCAGGGGGAAACGCTGAATTGGATTTGTTTCTTTATAGTTCTTGTATGGAGGTAATAAAGACGTTCATGAAGAAGAGTTTACAAATATATATAGTTCGTTGATCTTCTGGTTTTAGAACGCAACAAAGAATAGTGATGATACACAAACTGACTGAGACATCAATAGCAAGCAAGAGTTGTTGGTAAAATCTATTTTACCTTTGATGAAGGAGTTTCCTTTGACGTCCTGAGACAGACGCAGAACCGTCCTCCTGAGGTGACCACCGGGAACCTGAGCACCACAGATCAATGCTCCATAAATGATCACAGCTGCTTCGATTGGACTATGAATACTTCAGTGAGACCTTTTCTTCTTTTGTCTGGTCCTCACCTCCTATTTAACGCAAACTCTGTGTGTGTGTGTGTGTGTGTGTAGCAGAGTCACCTGCTCCAGCAGGTCGTGGATGTTGTCGTTGTAAATCTCACAGAAGGAAACCCAGACGGAGAAGCGGACGTTTGACTCAACGTCCAATGAGAAGCTGTCGGCCTCGGAGACGCCGCTGTCAGTGCTGAGGGAGGAGCCTGGAAACACACACACGTCCTCGTTTACGGCAGACGTGGGGTCCACGCGACTTTTGTGGGACTAAAAAACACAACGAAAATCTTGTGATAAATCCTCTGGCTGACCGTCCAGGAAGGTCGATCTGCCCGACGTCTGACTTCTGTCGCTCTGCAGACAACGAGACCCAGCAGGACACAACTCAGTACACAAACTGGTACACACAGTAGTACACAGACGTGTGTACTTGTACATCCTCACCTCCTTGAGCAGCCTCAGCAGGTTTCTCTTGCTGCTGCTCTCAGCTGCCTGCTGGTCTGGAGTCAGTCTGCTGACGTCTCTGCAGCGCTGCGGCTTCAGATCGGACCGACCGTACAGACGGCCCTCGATGCTGTTAAAGATCACGGACAGAGCCCGGGGCAACAGACCTGAGTCATGGTCCGGGCCTGAGGCACAGACAGACAGGCAGATGAAAATAGATCAAACAGTAATGTTTACAGAGATGTTTGGAATCAGACAGAGTTCATTTTAGACGTGTTTTACACAGAAGACAGAGAAGGACCGGCTTCCTCTGCATCACTGATTAAAAGGGTCACAGTACTATGTGGAGCGGACAGACAGACAGACAGGCAGACACTGTCTCTGACCCAGGAAGGTGAAGGTCTTCCCAGCGTTGGTGACTCCGTAGGTGAACACAAGACAGTTTCCTCCGGTCAGAACGTCACGGACCAAATCCCGAACTGACCCGTCGAAGACCTTCTTCTGGCTGGACTCGGGATCGAACACCTGATCGAAACATCCAACAGTCCAATGAGTAAACACAAACAACCCTGTGACAGACAGGTGACGCCACAGCTACCTGTGTGAAGGTGAACCTCTGCGCGGTTTGTGGGAGGGACTTGTCGCTCTGCCGGTTTGATTGACCACTCCGGGGAGCCGTCAGGACAACAGTGTCCGGTCCCTCGATGGTCACACAGTCCTGCAGAGCAGAGCCCCATTATCAATCGATATGGATACTAACGACCAATCATCAGGCATGTGTGTGTGTCCCACCTGTGCCTCCTTCTTGTCGCTCTCAGCTGCAGTGAACGGTCGAACACGCAGGTAAACCTGCAGGTTCTCAGACTGAACGGCGTCCTGATGACACAAAACAACATCGTCTGTCACCGTGACAACAACATCCCGCTGACACCAGCAGTGACAGTAACAAAGCACTGGTACGAACGAGTATTTCCTGCTTCTTGGCCACAGAGGTAATATTCTACTCTTTACTGCACTAAATCTAATATGAAACTTTGGTCTCTTAAAAAACAACAAATAAATAAGCAATTATTACTTGGAATGAAACTACCAGCACTACATAAAGACATTATAATTATAAGACATTATATAAGTAAGACCGGAGTACTTCTTACACCACTGCAGACAGAGACTGTAGGAGACAGAGACAGTTACCTGTTGAGGTAAAGCAGTGAACTCCCGCAGCAGGTCTCTCTTGATATCGTCCACCACAACCGGACCGACTCTGTCCGGTTTCCCCCCGAAACAAGACTCCATCATTTCTGCACAACACAACATGTAAATCCGGTCAGTGTTCAATGTTGACATCAGCCCGCTGCGAAAGGACGTGAGATGCGGATTATTTCCAAAGTGATCTCTCTAGTTTAGTGGAGCATTAACACAAATATCTTAAATGGCTTAATATTTAAATGGATTCTGTCGTGATGTCTGACAACGAGGCCTCAAAGAGTCAGAAAAGATCTCATAACAACTAAACAGCAGTTAGCTACTGTTGCTCTGTTGTTAGCATTAGCCACCACTAGCTAACTCACACACGTACTGGCGTCTGTTTGTCGGGTTTCAACGTCCTTTGGGGACGAGACCTCTCGGTAATTGACAGCAGGAAGACTCAACTTTCTCCTTCACTACAGTGCTACTCTCTCCGGATGAGTTTTATTAGAACCCCCCGCTAACAATAGCCACGGAAACCTCTCCTCATCTAACTTACGCGGTATAGTTTTTAAACGGAGACCGTAGGACCAATCAGGTAGCTGCATAATGATACGTCACGCAGGTTTCGGACAGGGTATCGCGAGACTATGTGGACAATGAAAAGCATTTAATACAAGTTTTGTAACATTGTGGAATTAAAACCTTCACTGTGGCAGAGTAATTAAAAAAACATGGTAGTGTTTTTAATATAACGGAGTGACAGCTCGTGGCGGCAATGCGTCACAAAGCTGTTCACATGGAAACAGAAGCAGTAAACACCGTCGGTTCAGAACGACGTCATCAGCAAGCGACCGAACTGGACGAGAACCGAAGAGGATTTCAAGCGGATTTGTTGGATTAGCAGCTAATTTAGCTGCTACTTTAGTAATTTATCATTGTTGTTTTTATTGGAAAACACGTTCCACGGCTCTAACTTCTAATAACCCCGACGAGAAAGTCAGGATTCACCGCGAGGAGACGCAGCATACTGGTTTCCCTGACAACGGTAAGAAAGCGTCGTGACCCGTTATTGATCAGTCTCGATACTCCCCATCACTACTGTTATCTGACAAGAGCCAAGTACCTCACTCAAGTATACACTACTAGAGGTACTTGTCATTTACTGCAGTACATTCTACACCTCAGAGCTAAATATTGTACTTTTTATTGCAATAATACCAATCCATCCATTTAGGTGAAGCAATGAATGACCGTGTCTCCCTTCCTCACCCTGGTCTCTCTTCAGGTCTCACCTGTATCCGCTGCTCTCCTCCTCCAGCTGCTGCCGTCATGGCGTCGGTGGAGCCGCGCGCCGACGGGGGGGGCAAATGGCTGGACGCTCACTACGACCCGGTGGCTGGCCTCCATACCTTCTCGTCCTGCGTGGACCTGGCAGACCTGAGCGGTGACGGCGAGAACCGCCTGGTGGTGGGCGACCTGGGCTCCGGCTCGTCGGGCATGAAGCTGAAGGTCTACAGTGGCACGGCGCTGACCAGCGAGAGCACCCTGCTGGACCTGCCTGCCGGTCTGGTGGCCTTCTTCATGGACCTGCACGAGCCCCGCATCCCCGCCGTGGCCGTGGCGTCTGGGCCCTGCGTATACGTCTACAAAAATCTGCGGCCGTACTTCAAGTTCACACTGCCGGGCTTAGAGGTCAACTCGCTGGAGCAGGTCTGGTTCCGTCCGGTGGTGTCTGCTATCAGCCGCGGCGCCCTGATTAAAACACAGTTACTGTCAGTTACTTTACATTACATGTCATTTAGCTGACGCTAAAAAAACAACTTATAATAAGTGCATTTAAACCACGAGGATACAAACTCAAAAGAACAAATAAGCCGATGTACAACTTGCTGTAGATAAGAACCATTATAAGTCCAATGTAAGTGCTGCAGTTAGTTAGTGTGTTAGTGGAGGTAGAGTCTGAAGAGGTGTGTCTTTAGTCTGAAGATGTGAAGGCTCTCTGTGGTCCTGATGTCTTCAGAGACCTCCTTCCACCATTTAGGAGCAGGACAGCAAAGAGTGGAGATCTAGTCGAGTGTTTTGCTCTCAGTGAGGGGCACCAGGCCTTGAGATGTGAAGGCCTGATGACGCCTCTTATCTATAACAAGTTGGCTTATTTTAGGAAATTGCACCTTGTTTCTTGCTCTTCTGAGTTTGTGTCCTTATGGTTGAAATGTTCTTATTGTAAGTCGCTTTGTATAAAAGCGTCAGATAAATGACACGTGATGTGATGTGATAAGCAGGTATTCTTTGTAGGACGGTCCAGTCCAACGTTGAAAATCTCAGTAACTTTTACTGAGCTCCTGGTTTAAAATGCTACATACTAAGACCTTGGGAGCACAAAGGTAGTGTGTAATAAGACGCGCTGTGCTCTGATTGGTCAGGATGTGTGGCAGCAGGTGAGGGAGGGTCAGATTGACCCCCTCACCCTGAGGGAGATGTTGGAGAGCCTCAGGAAGACGGCCGAAGTCCCGCTGTCCGTCCGCTCACTCAGGTTCCTCTCCCTGGAGGCGGGCGACATGGACGAGTTCGTCCAGCTGCACAAGCAGCAGCCAATCAGACGGCAGGTACAAAGCTCGTTGTGACGTCGGCACCATGGGCAATAGAGTCCCCCCCCCCCGCTCTGACTGGTCGCCTGTGTTTCAGACTGTCATCACCTGCATCGGGACTCTGAAGAAGAGCACGGCGGATGAGGACGGCGTCAGCTGCCTGGTGATCGGGACGGAGAGCAGCGAGGTCTTCGTCCTCGACCCCGAGGCCTTCATCATCCTCTCCAAAGTAAACTCCCATCACACACTGGGGCTGCAGCTGAACTGGTGCTACTGGGAGGACAGGGGGTTATTGTATGTGCCTCTATCATCCAGGGATGAATACGAGGGCCCTTTTCTATTCCATCTCCAATATAAATATGAAATATTTCATAATAAAAGCCACTTGAACGTGTTCACCGGCTGTATTTGTCAATTCACTATGATATGAGAGCGCAGACATCTCATTGGCTGTCCTCGGCGTGTGGACTTGGGTTCAATCATCAGGTGACCTGATGACAACCTTAACTGTCTCCATGACAACTGTATAAAACTCTGTGGTCCTGCAGAGGAAAGCCAGTGAGAGCAACAAGTAAGAGAGCTTTTCTGTTGAAGATGTCGCTGCCGGCCGCTCCCACCATGATGGACGTCACTGGGCAGTTCGATGTGGAGTTTCGCATCACGGCAGCATGTCGCAACGGCAACATTTACATCTTGCGCAGGTGAGACACACCTGTCTGAGAGGACTCGGCTGTCTGAGGGAACTCACCTGTCTGCCTTGTGACCCCGCTGTTCAGGGACTTTGACAGACCCAAGTACAGCATTGAGTTGTCGTCCCACCCGGTGGGTCTGGTGAGGGTCGGGAAGAACGTGGTGGTGGGCTGCACCGACGAGAGCCTGCAGGGCTTCACCCAGAAGGTCAGATGATGGAGGGCAGGAGTTCAGTCTCCTTGTGAATGTGGCACGAAGATCACGTTGTGTTTTTGGTTGCGTCCTCAGGGGAAGAAGCTGTGGAAGGCCGTCCTCACGGCTCCCATCACCACTTTGGCCTCCATGGACCTCCCCACCAGGGGCTTCCAGGCGGTTCTGGTGGGCCTGGCCAACTGCGAGGTCCACCTGTACCAAGACAAGAACCTGCTGAGCACCATCAAGACACCCGACGTGGTCACCAGCATCTGCTTTGGGCGGTACGGACGCGAGGACGGGACCCTGGTCTTGACCACCAAGGGAGGGGGTTTGATGGTGAAGATCCTGAAGAGAACCGCGGCCCTCGATGAACGGGAGAGCGCCCCGGGGCCGCCGGCGTCCCAGAGCGTCCGCCTCAACGTGCCCAAGAAGACCAAGCTGTACGTGGACCAGACGCTGAGGGAGCGCGAGAGCGGCGTGGCCATGCACCGCGCCTTCCAGATGGACCTGAGCCGCCTGCGCCTGGCCGCCGCCAAGTCCTACGTGGTGGCCCTGGAGTGCAGCCTGACGCCGATGTCCTCCAGCGAGCCGCTCAAGATGAACGCCGTGGTGCAGGGCCTGGGCCCGGCCTTCAAGCTCACCCTCAACATACAGAACACGGGCGCGCGTCGGCCCGCGGTCAACCTGGCCGTCAGCTTCCTGTACGACGAGGGCCTGTACCATATGAGGAACCCGTACATGAGGATCCCTCTGCTGGTGCCCGGGCTCGTCTACCCCGTGGAGACCTTCGTGGAGTGCACCAGCGACAAGGGCATCTCTGACATCATCAAGGTGTTCGTCCTGCACGAGGGGCGGAGCTCCCCGCTGCTGACCGCACACATCAACATGCCCGTCAGCGAGGGGCTGACCCTCTGATGACATCACACCACCTCCAACTTCATTCATAAGAATGAATAATAGGCTCTCAAGTCTGATGTGTGAAAAGGTTTAAACTGCAACCTGATTTAATATTTAATAATACTTCAAATGTTCTGTTGTTGGAGATTCGTCCAGAAGCCGCAGACAAACATTCTTAACGTTGTTTTGTGTAGATTTCTCAACGTTTGTGTACTTAAAACATTAGTGAAGAAGACGTTTTATCTCTCAGGGATTCAAATAAAAAACAGATTTAATAAAACAATGTTGTAAAGCAATGATGTTGATTTACACATAAATCATAAATCCACGCTGTAAGAAAAGCGTCGGTTCATTGTCTAATCTAACGTGGTTCTACATTTTAAAATGCTCAGAAATGAATAATGGAATAGAACAATAACAAAGGTAAAATATTACATTAAACAAAGTTAAAAAAGGCAAAGATTATAGAATTAGAGAAGGTTTAGTTTCTTATTACTATTTTAAAACAGAAGACAGTAAAACAAAGAAATGGGAGTTTCACTGATGATGAAACTGAGGTTTGGTGGAATAAAGGTGGCGGGTCAGAGGCTGATGTTTGCCATCAGTCAACATCAACAACGTGGACCAACCTGAGCTTTGTTTCGTCATCTCCTCTTTTGTGGTGAAATAATAAAAATCCCGTTGTGTTCAAAGAGGAGCAGCAGCTTTTATAAAGCCGGAGGGAAGAAGTTCTTCATCAGGACCGAAGCGTTCAGACGTGAAGATGAGGAGCGTCATTGTCTTGCTGGGTGAGAATCTGATCCGTTAACCTTCATAGGAAGCGTTTTAAAGATCTCCGTCACTGTGATCAACACAATGTTCTCAATGTTCTTCAGTGGTAAAATCAGAGTGAGAAGAGCACATTTTAGGTCTGACACACATTGAGGGGACACGTCTGCTACGGGACACTTGATTGAGGTCCCACTTTGTAAAGTGTCAGTCAGCACGCACAGGTTCCTGAAGAAGTTCCTGCACATCCGTTTAAGTCAATGTGACAAAAACAAGTGTGTGTGTTGTGTGTCTGTGTGTGTGCAGCCGTGCTGTGTGTGTGCGACGGCGTAAAGTTTGGTCAACTCTGCAGTGGAAACACTGCCAACAGCAGGAGGACGTCCGACAGCTGGGGACAGGGACACTATGGAGCCAGAAGGTAACACAACACCACACAACTACCGAGGTGCGTGTTGTTTGAGGACGTGTCCGTCTCTGAGCTACTGTCATCTATTGAGACGCCCCGTGGTGCACGTGGCGTCTCTCCAGTGGATGAATCCGCGTCTCTGTGGGTCTAACGCGGTCTGCATGTTGTAGGGGGACCAGGGAGCACAAAGGTCTGGACATCAAGTGCAATGACGGATCAACTGTCTACGCTCCGTTTGACGTGACTCTCAACGGACGCGTCACCGTCTACAACGACCGCAACAAGGCGGCCATCAACAGCGGCATCAACCTGAGAGGAGAAGGTCCGACTGGGAGCCGCTGTGTGGTCTCTCCACATGACGATTTATTAGACACGTCTGTGTTAGTACCTTTATTCTAACAGGAGTTTCCTGCAGGTCTGTGTTTCAAGCTGTTTTACGTCCAGCCGGACCGAGTCTCTGGGTCGGTGCTGAAGGGCGAGCGGATCGGCGTCATGATGCCGATGCAGAGCGTCTACAGAGGAATCACTTCGCACGTTCACGTCCAGATGTGCGACAAGAGCGACCCAACGCCATACTTCTGATTCTGATCGTTTGATTGGCTGTCGGTCTGAAATCACTGATGTTATAAATCAATGAAATTTAAAGAGTACTTTTGTTATTATTTAATTCATTTCTAAATGAATGTTTAAAATTATCGCACAATCACACATTTAAAATGTATTCCAAGTAAAACATGGTTCATTTAAATCATTAACACCGATTAATAATTATTAACCACAGAGCAGAGAAAACGGTTATTTTACTGAAAATCTCTGGTAACAAAACTTGTTGTAAAGTAGAAAGATCCGTGGTCAGATGGGTCTGCGTGGTGGGGACGTCTCTGTTATGTGGACACACTGTTATATGGACACACTGATATATGGACACACTGTTATGTGGACACACTGATATATGGACACACTGTTATATGGACACACTGATATATGGACACACTGTTATGTGGACACACTGATATATGGACACACTGTTATGTGGACACACTGTTATATGGACACACTGTTATATGGACACACTGTTATATGGACACACTGATATATGGACACACTGATATGTGGACACACTGTTATATGGACACACTGTTATTTGGACACACTGTTATGTGGACACACTGATATATGGACACACTGTTATATGGACACACTGATATATGGACACACTGTTATATGGACACACTGTTATGTGGACACACTGATATATGGACACACTGTTATATGGACACACTGATATATGGACACACTGTTATGTGGACACACTGATATATGGACACACTGTTATATGGACACACTGATATATGGACACACTGTTATGTGGACACACTGTTATATGGACACACTGTTATTTGGACACACTGTTATGTGGACACACTGATATATGGACACACTGTTATATGGACACACTGTTATATGGACACACTGATATATGGACACACTGTTATGTGGACACACTGATATATGGACACACTGTTATGTGGACACACTGTTATGTGGACACACTGATATATGGACACACTGTTATATGGACACACTGTTATATGGACACACTGATATATGGACACACTGATATGTGGACACACTGTTATATGGACACACTGTTATTTGGACACACTGTTATGTGGACACACTGATATATGGACACACTGTTATATGGACACACTGATATATGGACACAATTATATATGGACACACTGATATATGGACACACTGTTATGTGGACACACTGATATATGGACACACTGTTATATGGACACACTGATATATGGACACACTGTTATGTGGACACACTGATATATGGACACACTGTTATATGGACACACTGATATATGGACACACTGTTATGTGGACACACTGATATATGGACACACTGTTATGTGGACACACTGTTATGTGGACACACTGATATATGGACACACTGTTATATGGACACACTGTTATATGGACACACTGATATATGGACACACTGATATGTGGACACACTGTTATATGGACACACTGTTATTTGGACACACTGTTATGTGGACACACTGATATATGGACACACTGTTATATGGACACACTGATATATGGACACACTGTTATATGGACACACTGTTATGTGGACACACTGATATATGGACACACTGTTATATGGACACACTGATATATGGACACACTGTTATGTGGACACACTGATATATGGACACACTGTTATATGGACACACTGATATATGGACACACTGTTATGTGGACACACTGTTATATGGACACACTGTTATTTGGACACACTGTTATGTGGACACACTGATATATGGACACACTGTTATATGGACACACTGTTATATGGACACACTGATATATGGACACACTGTTATGTGGACACACTGATATATGGACACACTGTTATGTGGACACACTGTTATGTGGACACACTGATATATGGACACACTGTTATATGGACACACTGTTATATGGACACACTGATATATGGACACACTGATATGTGGACACACTGTTATATGGACACACTGTTATTTGGACACACTGTTATGTGGACACACTGATATATGGACACACTGTTATATGGACACACTGATATATGGACACAATTATATATGGACACACTGATATATGGACACACTGTTATGTGGACACACTGATATATGGACACACTGTTATATGGACACACTGATATATGGACACACTGTTATGTGGACACACTGATATATGGACACACTGTTATATGGACACACTGATATATGGACACACTGTTATGTGGACACACTGATATATGGACACACTGTTATGTGGACACACTGTTATGTGGACACACTGATATATGGACACACTGTTATATGGACACACTGTTATATGGACACACTGATATATGGACACACTGATATGTGGACACACTGTTATATGGACACACTGTTATTTGGACACACTGTTATGTGGACACACTGATATATGGACACACTGTTATATGGACACACTGATATATGGACACACTGTTATATGGACACACTGTTATGTGGACACACTGATATATGGACACACTGTTATATGGACACACTGATATATGGACACACTGTTATGTGGACACACTGATATATGGACACACTGTTATATGGACACACTGATATATGGACACACTGTTATGTGGACACACTGTTATATGGACACACTGTTATTTGGACACACTGTTATGTGGACACACTGATATATGGACACACTGTTATATGGACACACTGATATATGGACACACTGATATATGGACACACTGTTATGTGGACACACTGATATATGGACACACTGATATATGGACACACTGTTATGTGGACACACTGATATATGGACACACTGATATATGGACACACTGATATGTGGACACACTGTTATATGGACACACTGATATATGGACACACTGTTATATGGACACACTGATATATGGACACACTGTTATGTGGACACACTGATATATGGACACACTGTTATGTGGACACACTGATATATGGACACACTGTTATATGGACACACTGATATATGGACACACTGTTATGTGGACACACTGATATGTGGACACACTGATATATGGACACACTGTTATGTGGACACACTGTTATGTGGACACACTGTTATGTGGACACACTGATATATGGACACACTGTTATGTGGACACACTGTTATGTGGACACACTGATATATGGACACACTGTTATATGGACACACTGTTATATGGACACACTGATATATGGACACACTGTTATGTGGACACACTGTTATGTGGACACACTGTTATATGGACACACTGTTATATGGACACACTGTTATGTGGACACACTGTTATGTGGACACACTGATATATGGACACACTGTTATATGGACACACTGATATATGGACACACTGTTATGTGGACACACTGATATATGGACACACTGTTATGTGGACACACTGATATATGGACACACTGATATATGGACACACTGTTATGTGGACACACTGATATATGGACACACTGATATATGGACACACTGTTATGTGGACACACTGATATATGGACACACTGATATATGGACACACTGTTATGTGGACACATTGATATATGGACACACTGATATATGGACACACTGATATGTGGACACACTGTTATATGGACACACTGATATATGGACACACTGTTATATGGACACACTGTTATGTGGACACACTGTTATGTGGACACACTGATATATGGACACACTGTTATATGGACACACTGATATATGGACACACTGTTATGTGGACACACTGATATATGGACACACTGTTATGTGGACACACTGATATATGGACACACTGTTATATGGACACACTGATATATGGACACACTGTTATATGGACACACTGATATATGGACACACTGATATATGGACACACTGT